>NW_010166626.1:0-14017 GCF_000695765.1 Mesitornis unicolor
GCTCTCTGTTCAGCCAGGCTGATCTTCTTCCTCGCCAGCTCGTTTTCTGACACATGGGGACGGCCCATTCCTGCACCTTGAAGAGTTCCTTCCTGAAGAGGAATCTTAATCTATTACTTGAATTTGAAAAGGAATTAAGGTCTGCAAAGACAGAAGTCCTTTGTCTTCTTCAAGCACTTCGCAAGACTGAATAATAATTTTTTACAAAATCTTTGTGAGAGAAATAATGACTTTCATAAATATTTTTGATACAAACCATTTGCAGTATCTAGAAGAAAGTAAGTTCAGTATTAAAAGAAAAATTATGCTCTTTGTAAAACTACTAGTTTATATTCAAAGATAAAACTCCTTCAAAATCACTAAGCTTTCAGAAAAGAAATTGTAAAGGAAAAGAAAGTAGATATACAAAATTAAAGAAAAAGAAATTTCTATATTTTATATAAAACTTCACTTTTTTAAAAATTAAGGTCAGCATTTAATGCTGCTACTGTTAAATCAAAATTCTCAACCAACAAGAGATTCCAAATTTTCCTTTTGTCTGAAGCTTCTGAATTCTGTTTTTGTTTGCTTGGGTGGAGAGAGCAGACAGAGTTTTAAAAAAGGTAAGAAAATCCAAAACCACTGTACAGTCCAACTTTCATTACAATAACAAATAAATAGTTCTCCTGAAGTATACAATAGGAGGAAATTAGGCAGAGGAAAATTCTTCCATTCTGTCCCAAGCAGTCCATTGTGGTCAGATAAAACACATTCATAGTAACAGGACTAGAATATGGAGGTTGAATTGTCAGCCTCAGTCCATTAGAACTCACACATTGGCAATGACTCATGGGATTCACCAAATAATGTTGTGTGTTGGGCTGTTTTTGAAAAAAGCATAGGAAAAAAAAGAAAGAAAAGTAAAAGAAAATAACAATTTTGACAGAGTTCTTTGCCCTATACAAATGCACACAATTTACATAAATTAAGTAAATATTAAAATAGCAAATCTAAGCATTTTCTAAATCAATACTGAAATTCTTTACAAAATACGAAGTTTGAGTTTAGAATGAGGAATAAAAGTAACATTAATACTACATGACAAAATGCTTATAATTCCAACAGTAATTCAAGGACTGTACAAATAGCAGCTACTGGGTAGTCAGTAATTTAAAGATTCACTATTTGTATAATTCAGTCTAAGAACTGATTTTGGCACTTGCTGGCTCAAAAATACATATAAAAGTAGTTTAAAAACTGACTGATAATACTTCTTCGTTTAGTTGATAAAAATCACAGTGCTAGTATAATTGATTGGACTTAATCAAGAGTACATGTAAATTAACTCAGAAGTTCCCAAAGTTATAAATGAGGCAGGCACCGTCACTCAGTGTCACAAATGTTAACACATTTGTCTTTTTTAAAGACACTTTTGTTATAATTGAAATGCATTGGTAAATGCTCATAAAATACACATGGTAGCACGGGGTAAAACACAAAAATACTTGTGTATATTTATATCTGCAACCAATATGGTAGAAGTGGCAGTAAAACTCCAGCTCAGCAGTGATTTCATTTTTCATGTTGTGCTGTATAGCTGTCAGAGATTTCACTTTTTGAGATGAATCCAAAACTAATTTTTATAATTCTGACCAGCAGGTCCAATGGTCTAAGATGTGATTCCTCCCCAACTCTCAATTTTGAGGGAACTGTTCACCATGGAACATGCTCAAGAATTAATTTTCCCATGGTAGTCTGATACTTATAACCTACACCTTTTATTCCACATCCATACATTACTTCATTTTGGTTTCAGTTTTTTTTTAAGACAAGGAGGAGAAATTAGTAATCCTCTGTGCTAAAAGTAGCTTACATTTACTCTCAGATATAATACTAATAACACTGATGACTTAAAGATGTCGCGGAAACAAACAAACAAAACAACAACAGAACAAACAAAAAAACCCACACCACTCCCGATTCTTTTCCACCAATAAAAACCCAGAACATGTTGTAAGGTGGGATGTGTTTGGAAAGCAGTGTCACTAATAAGATGACTAATCTATCCTCTAATTAGGCCTAGCATCAACTTCAAGGAGATCCATGAAAAAAAGGTAGCAATGAAGTTTAAAGCATCCCTTATAAAGACTATTTTCTATATCATAGAACTTACGACTTCTGGGAAAGCAGGTGCAGTTTATTTGTCTTGAGGACTTGATCAGTAAGGCTTTCCAGAACTTCTCTCATTCTTTTTAGTCCCCAGGCTGTATTCTCCAATTGATTTTTTTTTTAAAAGCCCCAAAACAAACAAAAAATCCCACCCAAAATCCACCACCAACCAACATTATTCTTAATGTTTCCAACACAAACACTTGGCAACTTAGTTAAAGCTGCCAAAAAGTTTCCTCACATAAAGCCATCAAGGAACAAAACACAAATGAGGATAAATAAACCAACAAGAAACCCACACAAAACCACAGTTCCCTGTATTGAATTGATTCTACACATATATAAGTCCCTAGCATCTAGGGAAGGAAATTTCAGGTATCCTCACCAAATCTTTTCAGACCATAAAAATAAAATATTCATACTCTGCCACATCATGCTACATTGCTCTATATAAATTTAGCTAAGTAATCCACCTGAAATGAATTATCTTTAAAATAGACAGTATTTAAAAGGATAAAATACTAATGTTAATTTCTTTTAAAACCCTGCCTTGAACACAAGCAAATTGTATTTTTTACAGGAGAATAAAAGAGTGAAAGCACATTCTTCATACTATAGTAGGTTCTCCTGGTAATAGGTACAGAAACCCTGAATTTCAAGGATTCAAAAGCAGACATTCATATAGATTTCTTACTTTTTTTGTGAAAAATCAGAACTTTTCTATGCAAAATATTTGCTCACATACATGCTTTCTAGCAAGAAGAGAAATTTCTGTCCAAAATAATGAAGGAGGGAATGTCATACACAACTGAAAACTTAAGGGCTTAAAATGGAAATATTTATGTTATATTGATCTAGGTAATACAAACTGTACAGAGGGCAATATTAAATGAATTGGTCATTCTTCAGTAATCTTTGATTTCAAAATCAACACCTACTTTTACAAAAATGCTGATTTTGCAGTGTATAGGAGACTAGTAATTACTCCTTACACTCACAAGCTTAAGTTTTTTTGCATGACAAGCTTAAATCAAGAAAGTCATAGTCAAGACTTCTGAATAAAACCATAAGCAGGTTAACCAGTAATAACAATAATAATCATGTTCTCTTTCCATGTAGTTCAGCAAAGAAAATTACTTGCAGCACTCACCTAAAAAAACAAACAAAAACTTTCAACTTTAAGAAATTAGATAAACTGTCACTTTTAAGATAACTAAAGTTGTCAGAAACAAGTACTGCTGGAGAATTAGATAGATGGAAGAAAATTGCACTCTCCTGTGACGAACAGTAACTACTGCAGAAGTCAACTGCCCTTGTAAACACTGCCACAGCACACCAATGATTCCGGCATGGCAGATTTGATACATAAAGAATGACATTATTAGCAGAGTTACCAGAAAAAAAGGAACAATTTATTTTGGCCACAAAAAGGGAACAATTTATTTTAGGCAAGGTACCTAAATCTTTCATCTGCCTTTTGCCTTTTTATGCGTCAAAATTTCTCTTCTTTTGAGCAGGATTTCCCACAAATACCAGCAGTAAAAAGATATAAAGCATGTTTAATTCAAGAAGAATCTATTAACATTTCTTTTTGAACTACTGGGCAAAAATGTTATATTTTTGCTTGTAAATTTTCTTTAATGATATAAACCAAAAAATATTCTAGAATCTAGTATTTAAATTCTTGTTATTCAAATAATGTGCTAAAATGGTGGATCATTTATATAAGCACTATACTACAAAAATTTCTGCACAACTAGTACCATCTGAATGTACACCAACTGTAGAGATACTCTTCAGATCACAAATTCTTATACCACTACAAACACCAAGTTTTCAACTGTTTTTGATGTACACATCTTTAATAATCTTTAGTACTTTTATCACTTCATTCATCTTCAAACTTAAAAGCCAGTATTAAATTACAAGTAGAAATTGTTCTGTAGATACAAAAATATCTACACTTTACAAATCACTAGTGTCACATGATACCACTTTTTTATGCATTACTAAGTAAACAGCTTAAAATTGACAAAAATGGTCAAAATAGGTATCCTGATTTAGTTACATCTTGTTATTTATTTAATATGTAGTTGGAATTTTCCTTAAAAATAACTGAAGTTTGAAACAAATCCCTTGAGCTCCTCTTTTTACAATTCTACTTGTGTATAATTTGTTGTATAAAGTGTACTACCAACATTTTCATAGGATTAGAGCAAATTACTAGTAAATTCCAAGTTAGCATAAAAAATAAAAAACTTAACATAGTAACTTTCTGCATTATCTCATCCAAGTTTTACTTTGGGGAAGTAAAGCATAGATTCAGTTAAATTAGACCTGTTCCTACAGTCCAAGATATCGCTGAGTAAATAGCCAGTTCCATGTAAAAGCAGCTAGAAAAGAAACTAAAACAGTAGTATCTCACCATGTCAATACAGGATATACCTTGTTTATATAATTCTTTTCAGTTACAGAAGAAAGTGCTTGACAGGAGAGGAAAAAAATTACCTACATGAGTACATGCTACTCAGTCCACACAGTAATGCTACTAAACTGTTACCAGGATGAAAGCAAAAAGTAAGCTACTGCCAAGTTATCTGAAATGTCATTCTTGCAGTGAAAATACCAGAATTACCTTCAGAGTCAAAGAAGTTTTGAATTTTCTGATAGTCATACCAGCAACAGAAATAATAAATGTGGAGAAGTGGATAGAGACCTTCACGGGACATGACAGTCCTACCAATTATAATCACAATAACTTCATTATCTTAAGCCAAAAGAAAAATTACTTCATCCTAAGCATGATCACATTGCTTTCAGTTTGTATACTTGCATAAGTCTCAAAGTAGCGTCATTCAAGTTTAAAATCCACGGCCCAGATTTTATTTCTTCCAGCAAGAAAAAAAATCAACCACTTATCTCTACAGCCACTGGAGTTTCACATGTTTTACACCATTTCACTGAGGGCTAGTATCACAACTGTAAAAAACAAAAGGTCAGCTGTAGCAACCCTTCCATAATAGTTTACTTGCAATTCCTTTCCCAAGTGAGATGAAACTTCTATAGCAGAAAGAAAAAAAAGGCAAAGAACATCTACAAGATGCTTGATTTTAGCTCAAACACACACTATTTATGTCAGTAAATGCACTGCAATACTCATTTGTTACTGAAAATTTGTCACAAATACTTCAAAATCTGGAGAAATTTCTATGAGCAACAGGAACAGTACAGTGCTTTTCTGACTGTACAGTGCTAAGAGATTTTAAAAAAGAAAAACAAGACATCAGCTCAAGAATGACTCCTGTAGGAAGACAATGGTTTCTCAGATATTCCGAGATGTAATGGGCAGTACTAAAAATGGAAGAAAATGATACTATATACAGCTGCTCTGAAATATAAAATACAATTTCTGAAGCATCCACCACTAAGATTTTTTCAGAAATGCCTAAAATCACACTCTCAACCACTATTTCATTCTAGAAATTCAGATTTTAATGACATAATAACTGTATTTTCAAAAAATTTACGTAGTATGTGTTGAAATTATCCAATTTCAAGAATATAGTCACAAGTCTCTTACCCGTGTTAGACAATATGGCTATTCTTTATATAAGTAACCCTGAGTTTTTTCAAGAAGCAGCAAAACAGCTACCACTTCACAATCCCCAAAAAATCAGAAAACTTCAGTGCAACCCAAACTTTGATTTTCATGTATTTTAGTTAATCTAAGTATTTAAAAGTATTAAGATTATTTTAAAGAAAACCATAAAACTGTTTCTATAATAATCTCTTCAAAACCATAAAATGTTTCCAAACATGAACAGATTTGGAAATACAGTAAAAGACAACTGCACAGATGCAGAGCTGTCAGCAAAGTTGACAATATGCGCAAAGTAAACACCTCCTTTGAAACAGCTACATTCTTATTGCAAAGCCTGACTGCAGTAAACTGGCTGACCCTACCTGTGGTGCAAAATCATAGTGCAGCAGAAGTGTAACATCTCCAAAACTCAGCCATAGCTTGTGATTGCTAGTGAGCATAAAAAAACTCTTCATCCCTACACAACATTCACCTTTTAAGAGCTGAAATATCAGTGGGGTTCTGTCACTCCTTCTTTCCTTCCTTCCTTCTTTCTTTAGCCCTTACCAGTAAGGCAAGTTCATTTCAGAGTATCTATTTGCTGGGGGTCAGCTGTACCAGCCGTGTCCACTCCCAACTTCTTACACATCCCCAGCCTGATTGCTGGTTGAGAGAGAAGCTAAGAAAGCTTCCATGTAAGCACTGCTAAGTTATCTAGACTGTTTTGGTCATGAACCAAAAATTTAGCACCATATGAGCTACTACGAAGAAATTTAAATCTGTCCCAGTCAAAATCAGTGCAATCACAAAATCATTTCTATACTCAGTTTAGTATGCATTGAGTTTGTCCCCCAGACAGGCATACATGTATAACCTTCAACCCTCAAAATTCTTAGAAGGTTTGAAATAAATCAGTATTCTTAGAAAACAATAATTTCTGCATAATGTCAGATAAGTTATAAACCCCACATAGACAAAAAAACACTTGGATGTAATGGAGCAAGGAGACTAGAAGACAGAAGTTGGTGTGTGAAGACCACACCAGACAGACAATCTTTAGGAAAGCCTCAGACACAACAGAATTTTCAAATGGGGAAATATTTCAAATATGGGAAATTAAAAAAAAAACAAAAAAAAAAAAACAAGAGTTCAGATACAAAACAGAAGACAAGAGGAACATTTAGCTAAGGACTCTGGGAAAGAAACTCTAGCAAAGCTGCACATAGCTGTGAAAGGCAGAACAGAGTGTTCAAGATTATCTACAGTAAGTACAATGGTACCTATTTCTAAAGCCCAAACAGAGTTTCTTCAGTATTAGCATTCTAGATAAAAAGAACAATGACAGTTAGAAGACCATAGCAAATTCTACAGATAATAAGGCTGGAATTTCTACATGCTGAAAGTGCATAAAAAGTGGAACACCAAGACCAGGTTTAGATTCGAATTATAAATTGACAATGAAAAGTCTCCAGCTAAGAGTAAATCCAAAAATCTATGCATCTGCAGCACTGATGTTGCAGTTTAAAAGTAACAACAATTTAATCTTGACTCAAAGAAACAGTATTAAGTATAGTATGAGCAGTTCATTCTCCACGTCTACTCAATTTGCCCTGTATGTGCCAACAATGTAATATTTTGGTGAACACAACTACTTGGAAGAGCATCTCAAGATATCCATGAGAGAACATGAACGTATTTGTTCCTATTTACTGGTCACTATAGCAGCACAAGGAGAGGGGATGCAGACATTTTCAGAATTTGCTTCCATTACACCTAACTGCATACAAGGTTTGATCTCCGACACTGAACACTTTATGTAAAGTTACAGCCAAGTTCTTCAGGAAACAAAGTGTTTTCATCCAGTTTCAGAAATTTGACACGTTCATTTTTCTAGCTTCATAAAGATAAAAAGTTCAACTTAAATTTGTTGGAACAGATGATATAAAGAAAGATGCCTGGTATTCCATTATTTTTACATAATCTTGTATTTGCCCTATACAAATAAAAGCATATTTGCTTTATCTTTGAAGGATGCAAATTACCTCTATTTTTAAAAAAATTATACTGACAGTTGTAAGGATTTGCTTCACAGCATCACATTTGTGATCTCTTTCAGTAAGATGTACCACAGCTCACTGGGAACAATTTTATCAGTTTTGATTTATTCCTATTCTTAAGTGAACGGCTGAAGATTTTTACCAAGTACAACATGGGTCAAGATACTAACTTAAAAAACGAAGAACAAGTGATTTATCAGGAGACTGTCAGTGGTCTCTTTGGCACAAGATAACACTAGATATAAAAACAAACAAAAACAACAAAATTATCCTCTTCCCACCAAAAGAACCCTATAAAAATCAAAGATTTTTGTTACAACTCAATTTAAGTGACTTTAGTATCTAGATAAGAAAGCCAATGGCATCCTGGGGTGTATCAGAAGGGCTGTGGTGAGTAGGTCAAGAGAGGTTCTCCTTCCCCTCTACTCTGCCCTGGTGAGACCACACCTGGAATACTGTGTTCAGTTCTGGGCCCCTCAGTTCAAGAAGGACAGGGAATTGCTTGAAAGAGTCCAGCACAGAGCCACAAAGATGATCGAGGGAGTGGAGCATCTCCCTTACGGGGAGTGGCTGAGGTAGCTGTGTCTCTTTAGCTTGGAGAAGAGGAGACTGAGGGGGGACCTCATTAATGTTTATAAATTCGTAAACGGTGAGTCTCAGGAGGAAGGAGCCAGGCTCTTCTCTGTGATGTCCAGTGACAGGACAAGGGGCAATGGGTGCAAGCTGGATGTTCCATGTGAGCAGAAGGAAAAACTTTTTCACTGTGAGAGTAACAGAGCACTGGACCAGGCTGCCCAGAGAGGTTGTGGAGTCTTCTCTGGAGACATTCAAAACCTGCCTGGACATGTTCCTGTATGACCTACTCTAGGTGATCCTTTTCTGGGAGTGGGTTGGACTACATGATTTCTGAGGTCCATTCCAACTCCTAACATTCTGTGATTCCATTAAAACATACATTTTAGTGGAAAGATTTTTCATATAAGTATCATGGAATTCTTTTTGTGACTGAAGTAGCACAATAATACTTGAACCACTGATCCAAATGGCAATTAAAAATGAATATTTCAAACAATCACAAAGGTTCCATACCCAGTTACCAATCCCAGGTCATCAAGTTTTTAAATTAGAGTAAAAGCTCAAATAACTTGTTCAACAACAACAACAAAAGAAAAAAAACACACAACAAAAAAAACACAAAGCAAAATGAAAAGAAAAACAAACAAGTGCCTATACTCTAGTTAAATTAAAGATCATGTCCGTTAAAATTTATTCAAATCATCCCTACACAATCAAACTTAAACATTTTACTTAGTTCATTAACAATTTACCATTTCAGTAAGCAGGCTGAAACAAAATTTTCTCATAAAACTTATTAAGTACTGGAATCCAGGGGGAAAAAAATATATAATTTCACTGCATACAACTTTTTCAGTATAGCAGTTATCTATTATCACAGAGGTTTTATGGCTTCAGTAAAAGCCTCTTTTGAAAGCAATGTGTTATTGCAACTTTCTATTAACTTGCATTTACTTCATTAATTGTATGCAAAATATATCCTCTGTAAGTATCAAATGAATAATAATCTCATAATGCTGACTAAAAAGTAGCAAAACGTTCTGAATCAGCCACTTTTCCCCTCCTATTTTATTCCATCACTCAGTTCCTTGTCAGTACATTAATTTTCAATGTATACACTACAGATTTCTATACATAACATATTCATAAAAAATTATTATTAAAAAATAAAATTAATGTTGAAAATAAGAAAACCCACACTATTAGACAAGGGTGCACATATAATTTGACTCAAAAAACAAAGCTTCCTGGGTTGTATTCTTAAATATGCACCACCAGAAGACACATTCTTGGCATGTACAAAGCCACAAGTTCAAAACTGCATTATCACTACAGAAGGTGGTATTATCTAGGAATGAGCTAAAAGCAAATCAAGGAACTGGTTCTCTCCAGGGTTTCACTCAGAATCTCCAGTAGCAGTTAGTTTCAACTCATTCACTTTATACAGTATTATCTAGTATAGATCATAGAATTATAGCACAGTTTGTGTAGGAAGGCACTTTTAAAGGTTACCTAGTCAAACTCCCCTGCAATGAGCAGTGACATCTTCAACTAGATCAAGTTGCTCAGAGCCCCATCCAACCTGACCTTGAATGTTTTCAGGGACAGGGTATCTACCACCACTTTGGGCAACCTGTTCCAAGATACACACATTGCCGTATGTTCTTCAAACTCATTCTATTTTAAAAGAACACAAAATATCTGACAATGTCTCAAAACTGTACCAGTCTTCTCCTTCCTCTTTGCTAATATTTAAATGAACTACACAAAGTAAACCTCTTCAAATGCTTCAGTAAGAAGAGTTAAGTGCTATTTAGTTGAGTAAGCTTTGTTATACTAATAGTGTGTAGACATTTAGGAACTACTTAGACAACGATTCTGGCCGCTGAACCAAAGAGAAAACAGGATTTGTGGAGCAGGCGCAATATTCAGAAATTATCTGCTGTGCGTTGGTAATTCACTACAGGAAGGACTCAAAAGACCTTTTATCACCACAAAGTCAACACTGCCACCTAAAGGTAACGATAAAGTACTGTATTTATTGCCAGATAATTTACAGAAATATTTATATAGAAAATAAAAACCGGACACTTGCATAGTGGTTCAAATGTCTTTACATAAAATACATATTTATGAACGAGCACACAATAGTCACTTTTTTTTTCTATTAACATAAAACTCGGCATGAATGTTTTACCTTAAGAACTGTATTACAGAAAGTGCTTGAGTCAAAATGCAACTTTCTTAAAAATAATAAATAAAAATTATCAAACTCTGAGAAATAAGGTTGTAACAGATTTCTGAAGAAATGTTCAAACTATTTTATTTTGTTGTAAAAATGAACAAAGTAAGTGTTTCAGAAAGGAATCTTATTGAAAGACTACCTTTCTGATGTGGCTTTTAATACTGAACAGATGTCTCAAACAGTTCTTACCAAAGTACATTTTCCCATATCTCAGCTTAGTTTCAATATAGTTATTCAATGCATTTTTAAATCACTGAACCTTATTTTCACAGTACATTAGTAGTTTCTGATGCATATGTAACATGTTTGGCAAACTAAAATGCAAGACAGATTTTATTACTAGTCAACGCTACCAGCAATGTAATCTATAAGAAGCTTTAGAAAGCTATAATTAAATACTTGATAAAAGATGTATCATCGTTGTCCAAAGCTATGATATACAGTAGAGAAATAAATCTCAGTCTGAAACAACTAGGGTTCTTTTAAAAAACCTCAAACTTGAAATAAGCTAGTTAGAAAGTATTTTGGGATAGTAGTTATGAAGAAGCATGGGAAAATAATCCCTTTTCTGAAATTTTTCCATGGAGAAAAATAGTTTTAAGTAAATATATGTAAAAACTGAAATAGTATATGGAACAGGAGTAAGGGGGGAAGGAGAGTGGGGCAGTGAAATCATACTCTTTAGGGAGTATTTTTCCCCAGAAGTCTCTTTCATTTACTAGGTACCTGTGAAAAGGTATGGTATTTCTATACATTCTAAACTTCAGTAGTTCACATCACCAGGTGATGTACAGTTTAATACTGACTTTCCTCCTCAAACAATTTGCCTGGAATACACTCAGGCATCATGCACAGAGGCATCTGGGCACACTGCCAAAGTAAGCGTTTTGTAGCTGACTCGTATGAAAAACTGCTTTCCAAAGTCAAGAATGGAGTGAGGGAACCTCAGTAAAACACATAAGGATAAATACATGAGATTACACTATGCTGTGATTATTCAAAAACATTAAAATTAAGTTTATCTCTTCCTATAGATTTTTATACTAGGTATATTCCAGTCAATGTTTTAAAAAGGTATGTTAAGCATTTAATTAGATAACATAAAACTGAAATGTTTGCTTTAGTCTATATTATTTTTATTGAAACTTAAAAATATATTATTCACATGTCTTAAGTATTACAGATTCTATCAAACACAGTATCACAGTTAACACTAATTTCTTCTCTGTATTATCTGCTACAAACTGCAAAGCTTGGCAGAACTCATCTTTAAACATTCGTTTCTAAAAGATGAATACTCATCTTTAAAAACACCATTAAATAATTACCTGTAAAATATTTACTACAAAAGCCTATCAAACACACTGTCAATGGACCTAAAATTTAGATATCTTGAAATGTCGTTCACTCACAGTGGACACTGTTTCTTGGACACCGTTAAAAGACAAATGAGGAACTAGAAACATAGTCAAGTTAGACCATAATCTTCTTAATGAACATGTCTAAGAACCATCAGACAAATTATTTGTCTTTAAGTCATTTACTTCACAAGATTATTTATTGGAAAGGGAGAAATGTTGCCAACATTCCAACTGTGGTAGCTCAATTGCAGTGTTATTTCCTGTCTACCCCTAAACAAGCTTGAAAAAGAGAAAAGAGAGGAAGGGAAGAAAGCAGAGGTAGGAATGCTGTCATCCTGTTAGAGTATCTAAAACTCCATCTCCCTTCATCTTTAGAAGCAACTTCTCCTCATCCACATCTAATTCACCATGAAAAAGCATACACACTAGGTAGAATAGGGAGGCGCAAATCTGTAACTCTTGCCTGCTAAACTTCAGCAGCGACTATATTTTAGCCATTAAGTCACTCAGTTAAGGAAAGGCAATGAAAAATAAATTGGTGTGTAAAATCAAGGTAGTTAAGTGGAAAAGACTTTTCCAGCTCTAAAATGGAGCTCCCAAACTAGATCTACTCTATTCATAATGAGGAAATGGAAAGTTAACCCACTGCTTGCATGAAATTGCTTCTGGGGGCAATCCTTCCCTTTGGGTGCACTGCAGACACAAACTCATTCTCTATCTCTCTACAAAGAAGTCACAAAACCTTTAAAACCTTTTAAGGCTCCATTCTTCTATAGAAGGCTGCAGTGAAAAGTGTTAATTTGCCTTGACAATTCAGGTTAAATACAGTCCTTATTCCATGTCTCAGTGAGAGTACTGCATGGTAGTGTGGAGCAGTCCTCTGATTTTTCAGCTGAAGCTATGTACTGTCTATCTGGTGTGGAAGGACAAAAAGGGGGTTGGTAGAAAGTTAAATTAAGCAATTAATCTTCCATCAGCTTCATTCACATTAATCATTCATATGAGGCAAAAGTGAAAGTCATAGCACTGAATTCCAGCCATGATCATAAAATAAGAAGTCCAACTAAACTCAATGAAGAAGTTAAGAAATTTCCTAGTTCTCTCTGTACAGAATTATAAACTGTTCTTCCATTTCCACTGAATTTCTGTGAGATTGTTTGATTGCATCAGACTGCTTGGGGACAGATAAGGAAAGACAACTCAACATACTGGCACACATTGTAAGTCCTGCAATTTTTTTTTTTCCACTAGGTTCCCAATTTGGCCAGAATGCTTCAGAAAATAGGTTTTGCATATAATTACTCTTTCACTTAAAGGATGGGGGGAAATAACGTATTTCGAAGATATATAAATCATAAACACTTATGCAAACAAAAATAACCTGGTGCTGTTAAGTCAGCTTTGCCATGTAAACTTTTTACTTACATGGCCTTTGCACCCATTTATTATTCGCTGCTTTGACTTATTATGATTACATAATCAGCACTTCAAAGAAAGGAAACAGTCTGTATTTCTGTGAAATGTCTAGTACATTAAACAACCATAACAAATTCTTCTTTCACTGTTTCTGCTCAGCAATCTGATAATGGAGTTACTTAGCAACAGATGAACCAACCCAACAGTGCTGCCTGATCCACACTTCACTGTAATGTAACACAAAGGCATTATTTAGCTGCTGGTTGCCTCTGTATAGATATATTTTTGAAGTATAAAATCCACTACTCTGAGACAAGACTACTTGAAAACCCAGCCATCAAGTACCACCTACAAATGGTAGGTTTTCATTCCATTTTGAAATTAATAGAAGTTGCCTGTAAAAGGCACATGATTCTGAACACCTCTGAAAAAGGAAGAAACAGGAAGATACAAAACAAAACACACAGACTCAATTTACAATCTTTACATGGAAGTTACAGAACCTGTTTTTAAAAAAAAAAGGAAGCAGAGGGAAAGAATTCCCCTATGTCAGACTCACAATCTACAAACTTCAAACACACAAACCAAGCCTTCCCATGAATCACACAAAATCACAGAATCTCAGGAGTTGGAA
>NW_010166627.1:0-59677 GCF_000695765.1 Mesitornis unicolor
TATATATATATAAAAAGGATCACCAACTTTAGAACACAGTTACAAATACTCTAGTTCCAGTGCTTGATGGAGAGCCAAGAGGTCCGAATGACTGGATATCCTCCAGAAAGGCATGTTGTGCTGTGTTTGTTAGAGGGGGGGAAAAGGTCAGGAAAGACGAACAATGTGACACAGGGCGGTATATGACACATGAGGCTACTCAGGTTAACACCACACATTTTATGCTACTGTGTTTCTGGATTGATTTTTGCTAGTAAGGTACTGACAAAAATCAGAGCAAAATAGATCTGAGCTTGATAGTTCAACAGAAGTTAAAATAGCTGGATAGTCTTTCTTAATAGTTTCTTTGTAAAAACTCCATTATTTAGTAAGAGCTATTTGCTTATTGTTAGCGTGCAAATGCATATGAAGGAGCTTTAATGGGAAATCCCTTTCTGCTCCACTTATTAGACTTTGCAAAATACCGAATGATCACTTAAAGGGCTATAAGACTTTCCTTAAAAGAGGCCTCAGACACACCACTTTGAAACAGAGTTGAATTACACTTTTTTCCATCGAGGAGATAAAAAGAAATCTTATTGGATAAGAAAATAACACATTTCTGGTTTAAAAAATATAATTTGAGTTACAAAAAGCATCACCATCTGTGAGATATGCAAATATATGCATTATTCTCCTTCAGAAATTCACCAGAATAAAAAAAACCCAACCCATACTTTCATGTTGTGTTCAGATCTATTTGTAATGTGCTATATTCATCCATCTCTCTGAATTCTGTATATATCCATGCAGTATAGCCAACGTTAAGAAAAAAGCATGCCAAACTGGAAAATGCACAATCCAACCATCTCCGTTTAGCACAAGCTATAAAAGACCCATCACCAGAACTGTACCTATATTAAGGAACCATTTGGAATGAGCATTTTGGATATTTTCATTTTGTTTCCATTCCAGCTACAACACTAAAAAGGTTTTAGTATTTTTCTACTCCTAGCACAATGATATTTACGTCACTTGCCCTGTGCAGACATTGTGAGGCAAAGATTTTCAATTTCTGCACACTTCCAAGATTATACTAGGCATTATGGTGCAAATTACTGATTTAAATGGTTTTCGAACATTGAAAACTTTTTTGGTGAAATTTAGACTTGAATTATCAAGAGAAAATTGAATATTTCTAAAGAAACAGTTATTTTGTTTAAACACAGATATAGTGCAAAATCTCTATGCTGTGTTCTTTCTTCTTTTTCAGATATGTCTTTCTTGAAGCAAATTATATGTTCATCATATTTGCTCCAGTAAACTACAGATCTTCATCTATGTTAGTAAAAAATTTGCACATTCCTTTAGATGTTTTTCCACACTCTGTATCACTTCCTGATGTCACCATTTAAAGCAGACCGCCACCCAACCATCATGTCATGGCCCTTTCTATCTCTTCTGTTTTTCTATAATTTTCATGAAGCTACTCAGAAATTTTTACTGCAATAATTTTTAATTCACTTTTAAAATAATTTTACTTTTTTTATTTTTAATTTCCAAACAGAAGTGAAGCAAATGCTAGAATCCAAATGGTTCATTTTACTCTAAGTTTTGATCTCATCATGCTCTTGTTGCCTTGCATCTGTGGACTGAAATTATTTGTCATTCTGCCATTGTGCAACACTGACAGAAATGCAAACAGAAAGGCTTGCATTAGTAGCTATGTATCACACCAACATTTCAGGAGACAGGTTACCTTTTTTGCTGCCTGTTCTTCTTCTACACCATCCCCAATTACAACATATACTACTTTTCTGCCAAACCTTTGCATTATTCGTTCAAAGCAACTCTCTTTTCCTGGAAGATAAATGAGATAAGAGTTCAGAGTGAAGTTACCTGATTAGCTGCATGTTCCTCATCTCGGCCATCTCCAATCACAACATAAGTTATGTTAGTGCCAAATCTGGACACTATACGCTCAAAACAGCTCTCTTTGCCTGAAAAACAATGCACTACTTATTCAAGCTATCAAGTGAGTTATGGTGAAGCCCTACAAAGGTTAATTGCAGTGGTAAGACAGTATTACTACTACTTTTTAAAGTTCCCAGCCTTGGGATTTAAAGCTGAAACTAGTGAGAAACAATTAATTTTCTTAATGACATTAAGCTGCTCCAGGTAAAACTAAATCTCTTTCTTAAGTGGTACAGGAAATCCACTAAAAATGAATAGGTCAGTGAATTAATAATTGAATTTAAATGCTTCCCTATTATTCTGATTTTTTTTTCAAGAAAAGCAGCAATTTTAATTCTAATGTATCTGCAAAAATGGGTGATGTGCAATGGAAAAACTGTTCAAAGAATAATGGACAAGTAAAATAAAATTAGACAGTAGGTTTCTGGGATCACTTCCATGAAGCATTTGGCTCTTTTGGAGAAATGTAGAAGCATGCAGGCTAAGCCAGTAACAACAGTATACAGGATTCAAAGGGACCAAGCAAAGACATCTATTGATCTTCTCATTGTACTGCAGATTCAGTTTTACCAACAAATGCTTGTGCTACTGATCCTAAAACTGTCCTAATACGATGATTTTGCTGTTTCCACAGACAATCTCCATGTTTAATTAACTGTTTCCATCAGGAAGTTTCTTTTTTGACATGCAACCTACACATGCCCTATTGCAAAGAAATCATCAACTCTTGTCATACCTCCCATCAACATAGAGACTGATTATTTTTTTCCTCTCTGCAATAGCTTTTTACCTTGTTTGTTACTATATCTATCCCCAGCATAAGTATTTCAGTCTCTTACACAAGCTCATGATCATTCTAGATCTTTTTCAACTGTCCCACAGAAAAGGGCTTATGATTAGGAGAAGCATTGTATGTATTAACTGCTGAGTGAGGGCCCGATTTCAGTCTGTGCAAGTAACAGCTGCAATTATAGTCTTTTACTCAGCACAGTGCAGAGATGAAAAGTAGAGACATCTTGTATCCCATAGAGATTATTGTGCTCCTGACAGGGGTGTAACAGCAGCCACACTATTCCCAGAATGAATTCCTGGTGCAGAATTATTTTGACAGAGCTTCCAGAGGCTGTGCTTCACTTCAACACCCCCTTCTGTGCTGTTGGCACTATTTCTTAATGCTCCGTCCTTTGGTCCAAGAGCAATATCAGTGGCTGAATCCAACATGTACAGGCTGTATGACAGATGACATTTGTTCCAGAGGCTGCTCAGTACCATGTGGTATTTGGGATACTTCATGCCTTAAGTTTTTAAAGTATCTGAGGCACTTCTGTCTAGGGGATGGCTACAGCTCATTAAAGGATGATTGCAGTAACAGTTTTTCCTCGCACTGTTAGAATATGCATTGTTTATTCATAAGTGAAAATCATTGAGGAAATATATTGTAATGCTTTTGTCATTGAAGTGTCACACTCCACGTTATATAAGGTGTCATAGGTATAGAAATTAAGCATTCCTGAATTAATAGTTGGTACATCATGAAATCTGACAAAATTATTGGTCATTGTAGACTGTGTCACATTTCACAGGAATGACGTGTCTTGGTTTGTAAGAAAATTTTGGATACAATTTCCAAAACCCATTAATTTCTGAATTGTGATACACAAGAGTTACATTATTATCAACAGAATAAGGAAGTGCCCTTGTGGCATCCATCAACACAGCTTCTGTTGTCATTACCACCAATGATGTGCTATGCTTCCAGAAAAAGCTTGTGAAGCAGTAGCCGAGCTTACATAGAGCTGAAGGTCAGAACAGAGACTTTAACAGAATTTCTGCTTAGACTCGAATTCATAAAACACTTTTCTTCATATTTTTTGTTTTCTGCACTGTACTTAGGAGTTTCTGAGGCTTTTAATCAGCACAGGAACATTTATTCCTTCTGGCATCACTGAAAATGAGCTGAATTTGGAAATTATATATGTAAACACCTATAAACATATGCAATGCCTTATAACTAATGCTGTAAGTGTCAGGGAAGTGGCTTGGAATCCATCCATTACTAGCAAAAAGATATTGTTAATCCAGTGTAGTCAGAATGGATAAAAGAATAATATTCTTACCTATTTTGGTTGCACTGTAAATATTTTCAATAGGAAAAGCTCCTCCTAAGCTGTATAGCAGAACTTTTGCAAGTGCTGGGATAAGCTGGGTTGTTGTTACCAATACATTTACACAGTTACTCCTAAAATGAGAGAAGTAGTTTAAGTTTAAATAGTTTAAAGCCATTACACAGATGCTGATGAGGTAAACCAGCTGTGAAGAGCATATTCAGAATTTCTTAACATTAACTTTTACCCACACAGCAGTGCTGCTTAGCACCATCACTTCCAAAGAAATATACAGAAAACATTTTTGGCAAAATACTTTAAAAAATATTTGTAGGAAATATTGCACACTAGTTTATAAAAACCAGTTCCTTGAAGATTGGTCTACTTAAGATCACCAACTACCTCTGAAAATAGACATTCAAATGCTTTGAAAGAATTATTTTCATTCTAGAAATTAATTGACAGTAGCTACCAGACAAATAAAGTGCTGGAATCACTGAAAATGAAATCACTTTCCATGGAATTTTTAATATGTTCTATTCAAGAGTCATATTAGACCTGTCCTGTTCTTTAAAGGAACTAATTTATTGTAAACTAAAAAGTCAAAAAATAGCTATTACGGTTCAAAACTAGAAATTGTTTTACGGTGAACTCAAATACATACCTTGTGCTGATAATTGATAATGATTTAAGTGCATTTGTTAGCCAGGAGTCTGTCAGAGCTTCAATCTCCGCTCTTAATTGCAACCATGCATCTCTTTTAGCGGGACCCAGGAGGCCTTTTATGTGAAGAAGCAAGAAAAGAAAAAAAAAACATATTCTGTATTAGCTGGAATGTATAGACTTTGTGGTCATTGTTTCTATTTTAAATCCCACTAAAACTTGAAAACACATCAAATAGAAAATCTATTGTCCTCAAGGCTTAGTAAATGGGTCTCTGTTTTAATTTGCACTCCACTATATCAAGCAAAGTCAGAGAGCATTGTTAATGTTAAAAATTAGTAATCTGATTTTTTTTCATCTATTCAGCCTACTTTACTACATTTCAAGTATACCTTTCAGAAATACTCATTTTTTAAACCAACTCCTTACATACATCTTGCACTAATTATGAGAGGCAGTCACAGGGAGATCCATGGCATCAGGATCACAGGCAGAGATACTTACAAAAGAAGAGACTTTAGAATAAACTTGCCTTTGTAGTATCTGCATATGTTTAAAACATCTCTGATTATGACTTTATATATCTGTGAACCTCAGGTTACTCATATGGAAACACATTTGTTTGCTGATGGCTTGCTCTTCATGTTCTGTTGTTGTTAATAATGATAGCTCATTTTATAGCATTTACAGCCCTGAAAGGGCTGTATATCATGTGCTCATTTCTCAGTTAGTCCTTAATAGCACCTTAAAATCTCCTTTTGGGTATGAATGGTCAGTTTTTTAAAAATACCCAGACTATTGAATATTGACACATGAGTTCTTTGGAACCAAGCAATTTTAAATTTAGATTTGGTCCCAGAAGAATAAGGAAGCAGGCTTCATGATGTTTGGTGTCTCTCTTTTTCACAACCCATGTTCCCAAGAAGTGGTGATGACTGTCTTCAAAAATCTGAAATGAAGCAACCTAAAAATATGTAGTTTGATCTGGCCTTCTGTTGCCTTCTACCAGCTATTTTGAAATAAACAGATACATATGTGATAACAAGATTATTAAAAAAGCTAAGAAGTAGAGGATGGATGCCCACTAAGGATGGAATATATTTCAGAAGCAGGATTTGTGGGAAAGAATAAAAATCTTAATTCAATGCATCCCTTATCTATACTCTGCCTTTGCAATGATTGTTCCTCTTAGTGTGTTTCTCTAGTCTGTGCTCTTGGACTGAAGCTCTTACTAATGTTAAAGGTTTTATGAAATGTAGCAGGTTTAAAATCTTAGGTGCATTAGGAGACCTAAGAAACACCAGTAAACATTTGGATAGTGCAAAAAGGCAGGGCAAGTGAAAGCCAATCATTTACGATCACCCTCAGATCCTATTGCTTCATCCTGCAGCAAGTAAAGACACTGAACTTCTAAGAGGAAAGAAATATTTCAGGTTTATGTAGTTTAAAAAATGATTAAGGTAATGACTAATTCACTGTCTGTATTAGTAGTACTGTTTCCCATTTTTGAGAGACTACAGGACGTGAACACCAAACTGTCTAGTTTTGCTAAAGGTGAGCTTTACTTTGAGTTTCAGGTTTCTCTGAAATAAATTTGAAATGAGTTGAAAAGGTCCATGCCATAGAATGGGAGTGTTCATTTGGACTCCTTACTAGTGGTGTTGGCCTCTTTTTATCCTCAACTGTGGCTGTAGCAATAAAGCTACAGCAATGTAGCTTGAAGACTTTTAAGTATTCCCTGTTCTCACAGTCTCTTCTTGAGGGAGTCAGTTGACACATTCGTCTCCTCAGAAGAGGCTGTCCACCTGTGCAAGTCACACAGACCAGATTCTTTCAGTTCTGTTGCTTGATTTCCTGCAAGTCTGATGACGTGGACACAAGTCCATGAATGAGAACAGTAACAGGAAAGCTTTCAGTCCAAATGAGACTCTGGACCAAATGAGATTTCCTGCTAACACAATTAACTGTGCAAGCTACAGAGTCAACCAAAGGGGCTAGTCGTATGACAGTGCTAGAGTTTTCTTGAATCCACTAGTGAAAATAGACTAGCAGGTACCCAGCAGAGAGTTCAGCAAATAATGTGTTGTTATCAACCAGATCATGAAAACGTAGGATGGAAAAGGCCAGCCACAATCACTTTGCGCTGTGGAAACTATACAACGTCCTCCCTAGAATAACAGCAGATTTGACCTAAAATAAGTGGTGAAACCAATCAGGAAGGTAGGTATAACCCAGCTGTGTCTGAAGGAGAAAAATGGACTCTGTGGAAATTAAACAGAAGCTTGCTTGGTTTCTCCATCTTTGGTTCTCCTACACAACAGCATGATGTTGGCTTTGCCCTTAGAGTCAGTAGCTTTCAATAGCCCAAAGTCCAGTCACATCACTTTCCATTTTCCGACACATTCCCTTGGCGAGAATCCATTGCCATGCAGTTTAACCTCATCAGCATTCTAAATTGGTTTTGAAAATTAAACTCACCTCCTATGTTGTTCTTGTAAGTATTATACAACTCTTTTACTCTTCTGTAACGGAAAGCCAGCTTCCTCATCCAGTCAACCCCTCCTCTTACACCTGTTGGCAGACAAAGGTTTGCACTACTTGCAGCTGCATGGAAGCCATCAGTTGCAAAACTGTAGGTACTGCAAACACCCAAAATATAGTAAAAATAAATACAATGTATTCCTGTAAATGCTCAATATATTTAATCTTTGAAGGAAAAAAAAAAAGTAAATGCTTTATCTCACCTTAGGTCTTGTCCATTATCATCAGAAGAAACATCATCTATATGAACTTGATCACACTCCTGCCGAAAAAAAAAAATCAAATTATAAATTATCTTATAAAAGCGTAAGGTCTCCGTATGATTAGTACATATGTTAAAGAAATGATCGGTGAAGGCCACTAAATACACCAGAAGATGGCAGCGTATGTACACTTACAGCTTCCTATTACCACCAACTCCTCCTACACTGTATAAATTAGTTAAAATAGGTCATTAGAAAAGCGATATGTAATTTTAACATAATTTTAGAATAAAATTATTTTATTTGAAAAAACCCAACAATTAGAAGTGTCATTTATAGTCTCCCTAGTATACCATTATTCCAAAATCACCTAAACCTTATTTTCCCACTTCCTAAAAGCTGCTGCTGCTGAAAAAAACAGGCATGTAAATTCTGTTAAGTCTCTAGGAGTTTGGATGCTTATCAGAGTCTTTTCTTGATTTATCCAAATGCTTTTGACTGGAAAATCACAGAAGATCAAGCAGTCCTGCAGAATTTCATTATTTCCTGGTTTCAGAAGAGATGGAAGTAACTCCAGGAAACTGAGGTACACTGGAAAACTGAACTCCTCTCCAAGCTGTTTTTATAATTGGATAGCTACCAAATATTCATTTCTGCACAGTGGTTATGGCAGAAAGATAAGAAAATGTGGGAGAAGCACAAATAATAACTCAAGCCACCATGCTGCAGTAAATGTGAACAGGCATCATATTACAGTTTCCTGTAGTTGCTAGAATTAACATCTTAACCCAAAAGACACATCTGAAATTCAGTGTCTGGAAATTTTACTTTCCTGTACATAAGTAATCTTTCTACATTTAAAATAGCTGCCATTAACATAATCCTAATATAATTTCTGAAAAAGTTCAAGGATGTATGTAAAAATTACTCCCCAGTTAATGTTTTCAGATACATTAATCTTATCACTAATACAAAATGAGGCTGAGCTTTCAAAATTAACAGTTCTGTGACTCAAATAAAAAGTCTCCTGGGTCATCTACTTTAAATAAAGTTGCTGACAAGCAGCAGTTAGTCAGACTCTCTGTGACATGCACGAGTATGCAGTCCTAAGTTTCCAATCTCAGTTTTGTACCAGTGCTAAGCTGTCCAGATAAAGGAGAACTCTGAACAGGGGATTGGTTTCCAAATGTGTATGCCACAAATTCCTAGAATGTGAATCTGGGGAATTACAATTTCTCCTTTCCATTTTGTTTCCTTTGCACTGAATGTTAAGACTTTTACTCATGTGAAGTAAGTTTTTTAAAAAATAAATCAGCAATTTTTGTATAAAATAAATACATATGATTTCATTTTCAGACACATAATTTCATTCAATCATACAAGCAATCATAATTTAAAATTTTGTGTCAGGACTAAAAGAATGAGTGGCCAAACTCAGCTCATCTGGCTTAATCCATTAAGACAAGCATGAAAGAGGAACAGAAATGAAGCACTTTTCTCCCCACAGAAGAAATAAAATATTGTAGTTCTGTCTCAGGAGACTATCTGGAGCTGTAAAATATTTTAAAGCAGCTCCTTTTGGATGTAAATAGAAAATGAAAAGAAAAAGAAAAAGGGAAGTGGTAGCTGAAAGGAATAAAATATTTATTTCTTTATCCTTATTATTTACATTCCAGAAAAAAATGCAACTGTACTCCACCCAGTGTAGGACATGCACTCAAAAATCAGAGAAAAAGCTCCACTAGGACAAATTCTAACTGTATTTTGCAATGTCTGAACAATATCTGGCTTCCTTATCAACTTCACAGATTTCCCTGGAACTGGTCAAAGTGTAAGATAGTTTTTAAAAGTTTAAAAATCAGTCCTGTGGATTTCTACAGGTAGTTGTACTAACTAAATGGAGGGCACACAGAAGCCCTGAAGGATAAGATAGAGTGTCTGGTGCTGTTTGGTTTGGTTAAGCCTTTCAGCTACATTGTTCCAACCTTGAAAGTTCCAGATAACTGCTCTGATGGTAATTTCATTATTAAGTTAAACATGAGTGGGTGGCAAAGGCTCAGCTGTTTACTTTTTTTTTTTTTTATCTCACAGTTTGTTCATTGAGTCCAGGAACAAGAGATGAGGGGAACAGGCAGTTTTCTGATTCCTTGCCCCTTGTCCCTGCAAGAAGATTCTTAAGTTTCCAGCCACATAAAAGCACTCTCCAGCGTCCTCCTTTTCCTCCTTCCTCTTCCCCTTTATGGCTCATGTCCTCACCATACTGTCAATATGCATTTGGTGACCAACAACAAACTCACGTGCCCACCAGTCCTTGCTTCGTTTTACTTAGTTTTCTTGTTTACTTATCTACTTCAATGAACATGTTTACATTTTACAAATTCATTTATATGGTGTGAAAAATCTTTCTGGAAAAAAAGAAAAAGTGGAATAGATTTGAGATAGTTCTCTACTTTTCCCGAAAGCAACAGGAAACCGTGGGACTACATTATATCTGAGTTTGCTTTAAAAAAGACTAAAGAGTTGCAGGGAGGGAGGAAGGAAAGCACATAACCTGTCACTTAAAATATTAAGGTGAAATAATTTTCACATCAGCTACAGTACTGGCTACACTCAAGTCACAGTTGATCACTATCAGTGCAAGGTCTAAACTAAGAAAGATAAAATATATTTCATATTACTGAGAGTACAGTAAAGGAATCTAGATACAATAACTGGCTTTATCTTGAAGCAATACTAACTTAAATTATATCTGATTGAAGTCAATTCTTTGCAGCCTAAAAATCTGAGAGTACAGAATCAACAAATTATCTATAAAAATTATCTTCCTGGAATGGATAGTAATTTCATTATCCAGTAATAACACTGAGTCACCACACTGAATACAAAAAAGTTATTATTGAAGGGATATTCAGCACTACGCTTTCTTAGGCTATACAGAACATGCCTTTTATGTATATGCTTCAGTCTCTGTTGAAACTAGTTTGAACTGCCTCCCAAATTCTGATTTACCTATATCTTATCTTTTATTTCTTATTTCCATTTCTAAAGAGAAAAAAATGTAACAAAATCTTATTCAAAATATGGTAGGACTATCATAAAAATGGAAATGTAATTCAGTTTGTTTGAAAGAAATACTCTATTTTCATCATCATCCTGAGAGTGGAGGGGGATAGCGGATTTGGAAGATTCATGTCCAATTTCTTGCCATTTGTAGAAATTTAATTTTTTGTGTGAATAGTATACTCTCCCAATATTTCTGAAATCTGTCTTAAAATTAATACTGAAATAGGGAGAAAAACTTAATTTTATTCCTTACCTGGTTGAGAACAGAATGTGTTAGTTTGGATATTATTACAGATCTGAGTCCCATCTCTAAGGACTGTTTTAGGCACATGAACTTTCTAGAGCACCAGACTCCTAATTTCATGGCAAAACACCAACTGCCCTCCCAAGAGATACTCCTCAAGCTAACTAAAATTTATACACTGAGAATGAAATAGCTGGAGAACAGCTGAAATAAAAGTGCAGCTTGGCTGATTAGAACAAGGGTTACTGGGTCAGCGAGGAATGTCTCAGCAGATTGGAATTTCTGCATCAGCAGTCATTGTAGAGAGAAGGTTTTTCATAGAGGAAGGAAAACTTCACTTTTTAATGTGATAGCTTTCAATAATTAGGCTTTGGTATGTGGTCTTTGCAACCAAGAAAGAGAAGGGGAAAAGAGTGCTTAGAGGATGTAGTGCATGGAGTCAATATTCCTGGAATGTAATATTCATTAGTACATTACAGTTGTCATTGCCAGATCCACCAGGTTTATTGTGGGACGAAGATGAAAGCAAGACAGAACGTATGGGATCTGATGGCTCAGCATTAAAAAAGTAAGATGATGGAAAGGATAAGTAATCTGTCTACTGAATAAAGGCCTCACTTCCTCCAGTAAGAAGTGAAGGTCCTCTGTCTTGATGGCCATGACCACCAGCAGCTCAGCACTCACCTTTCCTCTCCTGGGGGAGGATGGAGAGACAGAGAAAAAGAGATGAAGAGAGGAAGAGGGATGAGAGAGAGAGACTCCAAGTCAGAATTGGGGAATTCTCAGAATTACACAGTCATCATGCAGATGCACTGTAATATTCAGTAATGACTGTGTGCTCTACAAACAAATGTGAACAGACAGATTTATTCATCTGCATATTAAAGAATACCTCTGTGTACTTTGACAGAGGATGCCATCCAATTATATCTTATTTGCTAAGACAGAAAATTGTTGGTCTTCTGGCATGTGCCAGAATGTGTGCATACAGCTCATTTCAGAACAGGAGGTTTTGATTTGGAGTTTTAGTAATATTATAAGAGAGTTGATTTTAAAACAAAGATGAATTCTAGACTAGAAAATATCTAATTGCCTATAGAAATTAGTTATAATCAAATCAAATTGATTGAGTTATGAGATTCTCCAGAAGAGTCCCCGAGTACTATTTTTTTGATTTACCTAACTGTTTGGATACTGTTCAAGCTCTGGAATGAGCAGGAGTATGAATTTTTGGGAAGGATATTACAACTACCCTATGAAGAATATACAAAATGTGATGATCCACCCTCAGCTGAACCTGAGATCTACAAAGAAAACAAATTATGAGCAAAAACAATGAAGCTTTAATGGCAAGATTAAAGAGGTATCGAAAGAGAACATTTTTCTGAACTCTTCCATCTGAACTCTGCACGTTTGAAGAAATCTGGGCATGTGCTGCTGAATGATTTAAAGTTCATTGGGTGCCACATGAAATCTGAACACACAGGAGCAAAGGTCTGCTAAAAAGTAACTTAAACAATACTTTGAAAAATTTATTTGGAATCTATCCCTGGTACAGGGAACCAGAAAGAGAATATTCACTGAATGCACTTGCGTTGTCAAGTGATGACTCACTAAGACTGCAATAAAACACCGACTGGCAAAGGCATGTCCAGGGCTTTACTTTCTTACATTTCTGCTGCTGGAAGGAGGAAGTGCAGCCCAGCTATAGAGTGGAATTATCCCACTTTCTTGACTTAAAAGGAAACAAGAACGAATGAGGTCTGCAAGGGATGACAAAGACTGTCACAGCCTGGTACCTTCTGCTTTTCTTACTGTTTACAGTTGACGAAGTGCACACTAGAAAAATGAACATCCTAGTGAATGGAAAAACCTCACTTACCCTCATTTTTCCTATTCACTCATCATAGACCTTTCTCTGACATTTAAAACAAAACCTCAGTCTTCCAACTGCCATTAGTGGCCAAATATATGTCCACGGAGGGAACTCTGGGATCCACTCCGAATAAGAAAACAATTGATTTAGACCAGGGAAAGATCTGAAAAGCCCATAGTTTAATTTGAGAACTATTTTTCACCGCATGTCTGTTGACACACATGGTTGTAAGACTGTCACTTTCCATGTTAACAGATCCAGACTCCCAGAGTGAAATGAAATGTCTGTAAAGTCCAGCTGATGGGCCTGCTTCCCAAACCACTGTTGAGATCCATCTGTGTGCTTCTGGCAGGTGAGCAGTCCACAGCAGTCACTCCCTAGAAAGAGGTCTCTTCTCTTTCTGACTGGATGCCAAATTGCACACCCTGGGTATGTCATGACAAAACATGTGGGTGCCCGGTTTCCTCAGGAACAGACATCACTGATGAGTTCTTCTGTCATAGTCCTAGCTCTCTGATGTTGCTGCCTTTGAGGTAAACAGAGTACTCTACTTTTGAGCAAGAAAGGTGGTCTTTTGGCCAAAAGTCTACACAGGTGTATGAAGAGAAGAACACAGCCTTTTGTGGTCAGATGAGGGCACCCATTGAAAGCAAATGTAAAGAACTTTAAGAGAAAGAATGGAAGGCACATACATCCCACTGCTGGAAATGACTGCAGACAGCTATCTATGGAAACTGAAAAGATGGCCACAGGACAAAGAGAGGAAAGGGTAGTTTGCAGATTCCCTCTCTCACCCAGTTTCATGGAAGGACTGTGGTGCCACAGGAAGTCACTGCCACCTGGCTAACCTTCCTCTGATTAGAGGGAGGACAAACTCAAAGTCTAGGTATGCAGAAAATGTCACACACAACAAACACTAATGCACAAGAAATCATGACATTAAGAACCCAAGCATAATGGTGTTTATGTTCCTTTGTTTCTTACCTCTAAATCATTAAAAAATAAATGTGTGTCAGCAAGACTAAAAATCATTTCTTCCATTCGCAGTCCAAGGGTCACTGCCATTGGTGGATCCTTAAAAAACAGAAAGCAAGGTTAACTACTCAAATACCTTTAAGTTATATCAGAATTACTTTAAAAACTCCTGTATAGAAAATGTTTTGAAAATTTAATGCTGCCAGAAATTTCTTTAAAATCTTTTAAGTATTAAGTTATTTTAATACAACACTACAAGAAGAGACTGTTGAACTTGTGAGAGAACATTTGGGGAGCTGAGAATGTTGAAACATCAACATCAAGTTTTTTGAAAGCAAATACATTTGTAGCCTGATTAAATTGACAGGAGTACCTACACCTGGTGGCTGTATATAAACCTGCATAAAGGCGGCTGTAAACATATATCTCACAAAAGATATGTGTAAAAAACCCAATATTTATTATAATAACAATACAAAAAGATTTTCATCTCTGAGCCTTTCATAAAAGTATATAAGTATATTGCTTGTCAATTTGTGGACAGAAAAAAGCTGAGTCATGGAGCAGTACCTAAATCTTTCTAACCCAATACACTGAGTCAGAAGCAGAGGTAGGAATAAAATTATTTCATGTGACACTCAATCCACTGCAGAATTCCTCTGATCTCTTGGCTCTTCTTCCCAATTTTTTCGGCATGCAGAAATCCTAACCAAGTTCATGCTAAACTGGACTTGGAAAGGTAGTCATCTCTACCAAATGATTACTTTGTAGGCAATTATCCTACACTGTGACAGGAAGGTGTGTCTTAAGAGGCCTTTTCAATTTCTAATGTCTCTGCTTTATAAAAATACAGAAGGTAGACTGAACCTATGCCCATTTTCCTAAATTGAGTTTCACTTTGAATAAATCATCACTGCCTTGCCTATGCTTACACCTATATGGCTTATTTCCTGTACTTTCTGCTGCTCCATCATGTATCCTCAAACCCTGTGCTTGGTCCTTCTCCATCTCAGTGTTTACCATTCTACCATGGGAATTCTACACACTGTCAAATTTCCAAGCTGTCTTTTATCATTTTATTGCAAGTTTTCATTCAAAAAAGTGCCTGTAATTGTTCTTCTAAGTTCTCTTCAGTGTGTCTACAATCGATGGCACAATTCTTTAGGTGGTCCACAGGAATGGGACAGCATATGCATGTTAGTTTGTTTGTTTGTTACAGATCATCCCTTCATTTCTGATGAAATACAGGATTCTTGTCCCTGAATGCAATTCATTCAAAACATTGCATTTGTTTGTAGGTCAGCTTTCACACTGTCAAATCACTTAAGCTCAGCAAGATAACCCAAATCTATCAATCTGCAATAACAGTTTGTCTGAGAGCATTTAGTGTATAGTAAATGTGAGATAATTAATTTAACTTTGTTAGGCTTGCTAGGAAAGAAGTTAAGCCAATTTGCATGACCTTACATTTGTTTTAGAATAAGAATGCACATGGACAGTTCCTGATACTTAGCTGAGACCTGGAAACTCATTTTATCATTGCCTTAATCATCTGCCTGAGCTCGTGATGTTCAGTTTAAATTTTTTATGTTTAATGTACTGCAATGGACTTCTAAAATACACATGATCCTCTTCTCATTAGAATAAGGAACAAAATTTATATTTCATAATTTAAAACCTGATTGACACTAGCAAGTTTTCAGAAATACTTGAGACTTAAAGTATAAAAGTTTACCAACATCTGGCAACAAAATCACACAAAACCTCAAATGATCATTTGTTAGTATTAGAATCAAAGGCTTCCCAATCAGAATCAGACATCTGCTACTCCAGGGCTTTGCAACGACAGAATAAAAGATGGCTTCTACCCTCAAGCACTTAAAAACTAATGGCAAAATCTGAAACATAGACTTATTTTGACCTTTGCTCATGAAAAGTCAAACTTGAAGGGGAGAATAGTGTATGAGAAATTGTAATGATCCAAAGTTAGACCAAATTCTCTGGCAGTGAAAGGCAATATTATTATGTTGACCCTTGAACTGGTCTAGACTACCTTTCAGAAGTAAAAACCTAATGCAGTGCTTAGTAACATAACTTCACCCCCTATGTCTCATGCAGTCATGTTTACTGGATCTGAAAGTCATGTGTCTGAAGGCAGCAGCAAGAGCAAAGGTCAGTTTTCCAGGGAGATGATTAAGGAACACACATTAGCAGATTTGCTAAACTTCATGTAAGATACTTAGAACACAAATCATCAAAAATACTCTGGACTCAGGAGATTCCTTATCAAGCCATAATGCTTTTATCAAAATGTTATCACATATGAGAGAAACATGTGTTTCTCTCTCCTTTTTCTTGTGTTCTTTTCTGTGCACAGTAAATTATATATTTTTCTTCCTAGATACAACATAATAGAGAGCATTTGCAATGTGCTTCTTTACCTCAATCCTACGAACACTAAGGCATATGCATAACTTCATGCACAGGTGGTAACTCATTATTATTTTTGTGAGTTAAATTATTCACTGGAGTGATTCCAAGACTGGAATCTCATACTTTTGATTCCCAGCCTTTTTTTTCTTCTTCCTGGGTAAAAGCAGATTTAAATGCGGAAATTTGCTGTAACGTATTCCATTATAATCCAATTTATTTTTTACAGAAACTACCAACTATGTATTGCAATTTCCTGCCTTGCCTAGTGTAGTTGAAGGACATAAATGTGACAAAGCTTTTATGATTTTCTTATTAGTAGTATTTTTGTAACCAACTATGCCAGATTTTATTACCATTAAAATGAGATTTCCTATATTCCTGTTTTGACAAAGGCCTGTATCGGATATTGCTAGGTACTATATGTAAAATAAAATACAGCAGAGAGAATTCATTTCAGCTTAGCATGAAATCAGTCTGGGATCTCCCCATAACAACTTTTGCTAAGAAGAGTCACTGGAACTGAATTCTCAAAACTTGAACCTTCCTCTAATAAATCAGCCAAAACTTGCACTGCAACTGGTTAATAAGAATTAAACATCATGTTCTAACTCTTGCCATGTTACATTCATTCCTTCACATAAAAAAACTAGACCGAGAAAGCAGATTCGTCAAGATCTTGGGGTTTTACAATGTTTGTGCAATGTGGAGGAACATCCCAATCATCTTTCAACTCGAAGCAGAAATTGCAGACTGAGTCAAGTGTCACAAATAACTTAGTGTTGAAAAGAAAGCAAGAAGGATATGCAGCTGATACAGATTTGAGTACAGTAAATTGAGAAACTGAAAAAAAGGCAGACAGAACTTCTGCCAAAATGGTATTTTGTGCTACTCTGCACAGGCATATACAAAAGAGGAAACAATAATAATAAAAAAAAAATCTGCACATTTTCCTCAGATAATTTTCAGTCTAAAGAATTGCAACTCTCTGGACTTCAGAGGCATGATTTTAGCCAGTTATCATTAGCATGCAAAAGAGTCAAGGCCAGCTACAGCACTTCTGTATACCAAAATATAAATTAGTTAGGTTAGTATGAAGGCACTACACTGGAGCCAGACTGTCTGTCTATGGACTTCTGTACTAGACTGGTCCATCCACTGGAATGCCTCCTGGGAGAATAGGTAAAAATATCCTGGGAGGACCAGTACTGAAATGTTTTGACCAAGAGGAAAGTGACAGGAATATAGACCCAAAAGTTCAGTGTCCATTAGAGAAAGAAAACTAGTTAATATAATCTTGGAAGGTCAGGTTTCAACACAAAATGTTCAAAATAATGTAATTTAGTGGAAAAATAATGCAAAAAGACCAAGCTCTTTTTTAAATAAAAGCTCAGAAAACAAATAGATAAATAGATTGTCAGGTAGATTCATTGTGACAGGAATTTGTATGCATGAAGCCTTAAAAATAAGCAAGAAAACAAGCAAAATATGAGTAACACTGTAAGACTAGATTTTAAATGGATGGCTGTCCTGAACAGACTTACTTAAATTAACTTCTGGAAAAAGTGGAAATGCTGAAGTTAAGTACCAGTATTTTTAGCTTAAAGACACTTGGCTATGTTATGTAGGAATCTCAGATCAAGTTCAACTCTCACTCTCTCACAGGAGACACTTGTTCATGTGGGTGGCAATGGAGGAAGAGAATAACCATATCTGGTGGCTGATGAAGGAAAACTCATGTATTCCATAGGGAGTTTATGTTCCATGCTCTGTAGAAGGCAGGAGGAAAATGGACTCAGAGGTCTCAGACAATGAGGGAGTGAATGGAAAGGACAAATGGAGGTCATGACAGATACACTATTGATACAGGTGGACAAAAGCATATTTAGGAGTGAATTTGGGAATGTCATCACGGGTGCTAATGGTAACAAAATTTTTCTGTTCAATGACTGGTCAAGCAGAGAGTTAGTAATAAAAAGCTTCTGAGCCCTTTCCAGAGAAGTGGACAAGGTCAATGTGGCCTCCCCAGCAACTTTCTGTCATTGGTATGTACATTGCTATCAAAAATGTCAAAATGTGATGATCAACTGTGGACTTGTTTTGATTTTTGCATTTGGAAATTACATTCTCCCTCTTCTAAGGTCATAGGGGGCTTCCATTCTTTTTTAGCCAGTTGCACCTTGAGTCACAGCATTTCACACAGAATCACAGAATCACAGAACATTAGGGATTGGAAGGCACCTCAAAAGATCATCTAGTCCAATCCCCCTGCCGGAGCAGGAACACCTAGATGAGGTTACACAGGAAACCTAGATGAGGAACACCTAGATGAGGTTACACAGGAAATTTATCTGGGCATCCTTGCCCTCTGGATTGACCTGGGAGAAATGAATGAACTATAAATGCTTGGAGGTACATAAAACTCCAGCTTAACCAGCCTTAAATCAACAAGAATAACTGTAATGCACTGGAACAAAGGATACATACTGTTCACAGGGAATAAGAATGTACCTCATAAACTTTTAACAGATGATGACATCTCCTAACACATGTCCTGTCACATCAACAAATTCTCACTTATGAGCTCAGCACTGTAGAAAACTCTATCTGCCAACTGGTGCTCAGCTGCAAAAACCATCATCAGCCACATAAGTCATAACATAACAGCTCAAATGCCAATGTTCATAATTTGCTACTGCAGTAAATAATTAAAAATAGAAATAGAAATGTACTAGTTTTATGGAGTATGAAGCAGATGAGCAAATGAGCTGAGCAATGAGAGGTACTCTTACTGCTGGGAGGCAGTACGTTTTCCCTGAAACCTAACAGAGGTATAGTGTAGTTTTTATTCTCTTTTTATGTTACCTCTGACCAGCCCAATAAAATAACCACTACACCAAAAGTCAGACAGAAACACCCACAGGTAAAAAACAGCAAGCTCAGAATATTCTTGTGGGTAAGTTTTATATTTTAAATATCGAAGTGATGAATTTACCAATCTCTGGCCAAATCTCTCCCACTTCAGTGGATTTTAAAGCTATACCAGTGCCCAGATAAGAAGTACTAGTTTGCCTTATGTTTGAAATGAGATGCTTATAGCTGCATTCAACAAGTTAAATCTTTCAGCAAATCACTGGTTTTGTTTTTAACATGTTTATTATAACAGCCATATATTATTCTGAAATTAAATAATTATCACACCATGCAAAGTGCTGGACAAGTATATGCCAAGGAGAATGTCCATTCTCAACTTCAGAAATCCTCAGGCATAAATCAGAAATCTGTTTTCTCTTGACAAATATGTGACCAGAAACTTGCCTACTGGATCCAGGCCTTCCCACATAATCTTTGCCAACAAATGCCCCCATTCCCTTTGGGGCTGTTGGCTTGCCTTTCCTTTTTGTCTTCTACTCCAACTACTTGTTAAGCAGTAGAAATCTTTTGAAACTGTTTGTCTGCTGGTACCACTGCACCTCTCAAGTGCTTCTGCACTCATGTACTGGTCTCACCAAATCTGTGTGACATTACATGCCTTCATTTTTTAAAATCAGATAGCAGACCGCTGCAATTAAATAATTTAGTATCAGCATTATTTTACACTACCCTGATTTTTTTTCATTATGAAGTAACTATTTTATGCCACCTTTCTAGGAGAAACCGTTATGTCAACACTATTGAAAGACCTGCGATGTGCTCACAAGACTTCACCTGAGAACCTCCCAATTCATGGACTACTTACTCTCATGGCAACAAAATTCTCATAGTAATCCAGACTGAAGTCTGGATTAAGACCTTGTTTACAGATGTAACTCATATGCAGAAAAGATAAGGGCCACATCTGCTAAAGAGGTTATTCACCAAAGACTGACTGAGGTCCAGCTGTACTATCTTTCCCTTCTCCCTTGTCTAATCTCTTAGGCACTTGGGTTCAGACACATCCCATCTTAAATTTAGGCAACATTTCAATGACATGCAAAAGTTAAAGCTCTCCATTTCCTTTCTAGCCTCCTTGAAGTCAACAATACATATATTTGAGTTTCATTGGCAATTACTCATTACTTTCCCAACAAGTTCTCTATAAATATGGCAAAGGTAGCCACTGCAGGAAGGAGAAAATCGACTACTTTTATTTTACAGACACTGGAAACCAACACATTTCCCTACTTGCATGGATGCCACATATCAGTACAAGAGAGGAAAAAAAAGATTTTAGTTAAGAATTTCTCTCCTTTTTCTTCATGATTGTTCATGACATTTGTTTACTGGTGCTGAGCTTGGCAGTATAACTACAAGAAATTCACTTGCCCTTGAGATACTCTTAGTTTATACAAGTCAACTTTATCTGCTGTCAGTACTACTGGCTGTTAATATGCCATTACTGTTTCGAAGGACTCTGTATGGAGAGTTAATTATAGTAGCAGATGTGCTTTTAAAGAACAGTGGTACTGGTTTTTTTTCAAATATCCCTACTTATAACAAAGTGAGAAACCAAGAGGAATTACATTTCTGTTGCTGTCTCCAAGACAGCTTTCAAAGTTATTCACAGATGTTCGTGAGTTACAAAATGGGCTCTGATTTTTAAAACTTTGTATTAAAGTTTACCTAGACTTTACTCATACTTTATATAAGATGGAGCATGAGATGTAAGTATCCTAAGGGCACAGTCAAAAAAGGTGAAAGGAATGACTACATCACTGGGGCAAGTTCTGTCGCAGTCTGTGGGCTTCACTCAAAAGTGATATAAATGTTCATGTCCAGCTAGGTTTCTCTCTTGCTTTGACAGCTATAAGCTAGAAATGGTTCTGACAGTCACTGTTGTTGCAGTGGTTGAAAAACAACAGAAGAGGAGTTTTTGACAGAGTACTGAATTGTGGACCAATTTGGCACCATGAAGCTGCAAAACAAGCAAGGCTGTTTTTGCAAGACATGAATAACTACCCTTATCTTAGCATTCAAAAAATTTGAATTTTTGCCTAGGCTTGTGAGTTTTCCTGTTAGCATTCTTTTTTAACAACCACAAACAGCTGTCTCAAAACAGGGAGGACTGGACCATCTGTGGTTATAATTCACAGATCTTGCTTTGGACATTTCTAACCCTCTGGCTGGGGAGGTGTGTGTGGAAAGCATTTCTCTCATGTACTGTTTCTCATGTCCCTTTCTTAAGTATCTGATTCTGGTTGGAATAGAGAGGCAGAAAACTTATGCTAAGTAAGCCCTAGTATGGACATAGTTAGGTTCTTAAAAAGAAATATTTTTGTATTAATTACACTTGAATGGCACAAAACCTAGTAAACCTACATCCACGTACGTACATACTAACATTCTCCCTGTCAGTTTTCTTCCCTTCCATACATTTGTCCTATTTTTTTTAGATATAAGATACAGGTGTTAGCTCTATCCCTTCCAGCAGTCTGCTCCTGCTGCTAAGCACTGGTCTTCCCACCAAACCCTACTTCCCTTGCCCAAGCACCATTCCCTGGGATCCCACCAGCAGCCCTGCTGGACTGTAACTGCCTCTCCCTGCTTCTCCCTGGCTTCCTCCTGCTCTCCTGCTCCATGACCCGAACTCCTTTTGGATCTCGGACAACTGTCTGTTTGGGGAGGGATTCACTCCCCAGCATTACTCACTCCAGAGCCAGCCAAAGGAACCAAAGATTCAGTGGAAAAGATGGGGAGTCAAAGAACATCTGCTGCTGGCGTTGAAGCAGGTTTGTCTCTTCCTTGCTCATTCTGATTAATCAGTTTCCCCATAAATTCACCTATCATTTCTGTTTATTTCTTATTTCTTCCTCTAAGCATCCAAATGGTTAGTTATTTCCATTTGTCTATTACCTCTACTATCTCCCTGCAATGTTTCTTCCAACTAATCCTTGTTCCTCTATAAACTCTTCCCTTATTCGCAGCATCTGCTTCAGCTCTGCCTCATGTATTTTTTGGGTCTGTGTCTCATTTCTCTCCTTGATTTTTCCATATTAACCCTCTGAAAATGGGGTTTACTGTACACTTTCCCTCTACCTTTATGCAAGCTATGATGAACATGGAAGGTGAAAAACATGTCCATGTGCAGGCCAGATAGCTCTGATACAGTGGATCAACAGGAATTTGTGGATCACATACCTTGCCATACTTCTGTGCATAGGATCCCGTGAGCAGCGAATGAAAAACTATGATTGTTTCATCCAAATCCCAAACAAATACACGCTGAAAAAGAAGTGGGGACACTATTATTAAACAAATAACATCAAAGTCCTACCCCCATCCCACCTGAGAGGGCTAAAAATCAACTCAGTCATAATCTTTAATGAATCACTTCACCAAGCAGTTTTTCTCTGAAAATCAGCAAGAACAGTGTATCATGCACAGTAAAAAGTCAGAAGGAGAGTAACTTTTGAATCCTTCAACCATTTTTTATTTACCCCTTAACAAGCTTTTCAAAACAGCTGTATAACACAGATTTCAGAAACGTGATGGGAGTCAAACATAACTGTTAATAATAAACATTACTCTCAGATACGTCTCTGCAAGTATTACTGATTCAAGATTCACAGAATCACAGAATCACAGAATATTAGGAGTTGGAAGGGACCTCGAACGATCATCCAGTCCAACCGCCCTGCCAGAGCAGGATCACCGTGACTAGATCACACAAGAATGCGTCCAGGTGGGTTTTGAATGTCTCCAGAGGAGACGACTCCACAGCCTCTCTGGGCAGCCTGTGCCAGTGCTCTGTCACCATTAGAGTAAAAAAGTTTTCCCTCATGTTCAGATTGAACCTTCTTCTCTAATTCTCCAGCATAGCTAAAATTAAGTCTTGGGTAAATGTGCTATATACCACATGTAATGTTATACAGAATTTAAATAATATTATAGGATAAAACAGATTATTCTAATTGAAAAAAAAGGAAAGAAACTCCTCATATTGATAAGAGGTTTATTTTCAACAGTAAACTATAAACAAAACAGGAAAACTGAAATGTAAAAATTTAGAGCCTTTTCACTGGAAAAGTTAAATCTTTTAAAAGGCAAAAAAAAAGTGTAACAATTTCTGTATAAAGGAATGGCATTTACATTCAGTGCCTAGCACTGCAGCCCACCTTGCCACCCCAGGAGCTAAGTTCCAGCAACAGAGGCCCCAGCGCTGGTCAGTGAAGGCACAGCAGTAGGGCTAGCCAGGGCTGCTGGCTCCCAGTGCCAGTCTTGTGGCAGCAGGGGTCACATGGCACTCCCTCCTCCTCCTCCTCCTGTCATTGTAAGGCAGTGCACTGCTAACACAGGAGTAATAGGACTATAATTACTCCCTTGCTAAGAGGTCACCTGTGTTTTAAATCGTCACGCCATATATTAGGCAGATATATTTCTTCACTATGTCACTGATCTTGCATGTACTTAAGTACAGCCATAACTTCAGTGATGTAAGCTGCCTCATTGAAATCCACTGACGTTACTTACAAGCACAAGGACAAACCTGTGCATAAGTATTTGAAAGGCTACAGCCAGATGATCCTGTATATTTATAGTACATGTAATGAAGCTGAGTAATATATTTGAGATTTTCTATTCAAAAAACTAAAAGAAAATGTAACAATTTTGTATACAGAAGTCTCACAATTTTATGGTTCTATTGCATGAGAAACTGAAAGACACGCAATCTTAGAGCTAAAAAGTGCAAGACTGAATCACATTTACTTCTCTGCCTAAATTTTTCATAAAGAACATTGATGTCTCATTGTACATGTACGTTAAAACAGCAGCTAATATCTGTTATGTTTAGTTAGCGTGATGTTTTCTATAATGCCTCAAGCTATTTTCACAGCTGTAGTTTTCAGAAATCACTTTTCATCAGAAGAAACCTCCATATTACCATTCATCAGTTACTGCAGGCATACCTCCAAGTCACTGTCCGGAGGGGGTGATGGATTATTCTTCCGCCCTCTACCCCGAGACTTTGACCCAGAACTCCTACATGTTCTCTCATCAAGATCTTTGATTGGTGTGGAGGGGCTCTGCACTGTGTCAAACTCCCCTGTAAAGTCAACCATTCATGTCAAAATTAGTGCTGGATTTTTAAATAATAAACTTTTTTCTCGTAGCTGGATATTTCTGTGTGCAAACTCAATCACAAGACGCAACTCAAAAAGTCGTATAAAATGAGTGATAACAGGATTCGTCTTATGTAGATGGAATCTGCAGATGCCACATACACCCATGACTGTGTTATGGTTTAAGAGTTACCAGTCTGAAAGGGAAGGACAGGTGGTGTCTGTAGGACCCTGGAGGGTCAGAGATCAGTACTGTTCCCTCCCCTTTCCAGCCACAGTCTATAAAAAACCGAGGTTGTCGCAGGATTTTCCTGGCTTTCCTGGGCTGCTTCCTGTCGCATCTCGGGACGGCTGGGCCTACCTCCACGTGCTTGGCAGCATCCGCCACCATCTGCTCCCCGGCACCACTCCGGTCCCTGGTGATGAGTCACAGCAGTCACAGCGGCCACGAGGCACTGCTTGGACATTTCCACTCGGGACTACTGGGATCGGGTTTTGTATATAATTATCCTTTGTCCCTTATTAATTCCCTTTTCCTTTCCCCTGTTGTTTTCATTAAACTTGTTACAGTCTTAACTTCCAACCTTGTGTGAAGCAATTTTTTTTTTTATTATTATTATTCTCTCTCTATTCCCTTCTCTTAATCCTCCCCCTGGGAGGGGGCAGAAAATCCTGCTCTCTCTCTCTCTGACCCTTAAACGGAGACAGACTGTTGTAAACCTTAGCAGAATAAGAGAAAGATTAAAATTACAAATATGTATGTGCCGACATATATACAAGTACACATAAGCACACGCAAAATATTGATAGATCCAAGGGAAATGTATTTTAAAAGTCACACTAATGACTTCTCAAAACATGAAGTGCCGTTCAGTTACAGTAGTTCATTTTCCATGTTCAGACTCCAGCTAGACTTCTTTCCAAGTCCTGTGTTACTTCTACTAGAACACCCTTTGGCACATGTCCACGCACCAGAAGACCCAGCCAGCTTCCTGATCATCTCCTCTTCCCATGTCACCTGCTTTTTGGTAAAGTTCACTTCCCCCCCCCTCCACCTTAACTCTGCCCATAAATTGTCAAAGTCATATTAAATGCAATATTCCTGTTACTACCAGAAAGATGGTGAAGTCATACTTGTAGTATTCTGATAATCTTTATCTAAGTAGCAGCTATTGTCTGCCGTCAGAGAGAAGATGTGCTAGAAGGACCTTTGATCTGACATAGCATAACTGATTTTAACACTCAAGCCTATCTCTGACTTACCCTTTTAATCTGCTTTGCCTTTGCTGGTAACAAAGGGCTTTCAAGGTGGTCACAAACCAGCAGCCATGTAAGACAGACAGACCGCAGGAAGGATGGCACGGAACTTCCCCTTACAATGTACTTTTATGCCACAGCTCAGTAAATGGAAAATACCCTTTTCTTCACAACACAGTACCTTCAGTGCCCTTTTAAAACTGATAGAAATAAATGCAGTTTGGCTAGGTTCCCAAGTGCTAAATGACATAAATCCTCATTCATCATCTATCCTATTAACTATTTGATTTTTCTCCATTAAAGAAGGAAAGGGTACAGCTTAGAGCTGACATCTGCAAAGTGTGATTCAAGGGAGTCCTCGTGCTGCATATAATTGTGTGCTTCTGGGCCACTTTGGTAATCTTTGTTAGAAGTGCTCATCATGGCACATCTGCAAATGGATAAATTAACACTTGGTACAAACACATTTTGAACTTGCAAGACCACATCTGAAAAAATGTCTAGTTTTGGGTGTCCAAATACAAGAAAGATACTGACAAATTTGAGTTAGTCTGGGTAATGGCCACCAAGATATTTAAGGGGCACAGAGGAGGAAGGGCTGAGTGACTCTTCACAGAGGTATATAGAGAAAAGACAAGCAGCAACAGACAGAAATCACAGCAAGGGATAGTCCTGTTAGACAAAAGATGAAAATCCTTTACTGTGAGAGTGGTTAGGCCCTGGGATGGGTGCCCAAAGGGACTGTGCATTTTCCATCCTTGGACATACTAAAAACTCAATTGGACACAGCCCTGAGCAAGATGGTCTAAGTTGGCTTGTCCATGAGTGGGTTGGACCAAAAGACCTGCAGAGGTCCCTTCCAGCATGAATGATTGAACGTTTCTGTGATCTTCCCCAAGTCATTCACCTCATTATGCCTCCACAACAAAAAAGAAAGCATTTCCAGTCTAGCAGGCTCAAAGAAGAAAAAAATAGACTGCAGTCTCAATTAAGAGTCTGTGCATAACGTAACACAATAGCTAAATTCTTAATCTCTTCCATCATTTATTTATACCTTACAGTGTAACACATACAGAAGATTATTAAAATAAATACACTGGGAAGATATATTTATATGTCTTAACTGGAAAAATACTGTTGTGTTTCTTGGAAGAGTAAAATTTAAGCCCACCATGTCACATTCCTGAATGGGAGCTCTTGACATTGTGAGGAAAGAATTCAAGATTAAAGAAAGGGGGAGAACAGGAAGAAAGTTAGTTCCCAAGCCTATTGGTTAGGACATTTACCTGGAGAAGTTCATATCTAGGTTCCACTGACTTCTCCAGGGCACACTGAATGACTGATAATTATGAAGTATAAAGAATATTTTCATGACTAAGAATCCACATTCCTGTACCCTCAAATGGAAGGTGATGAATCCTCCATGAAACAGTAGGAATTAAAATCTGTCTCTCTCACTTCCAGGGAAAGTACTGAAATTATTCTAATATTGTCTGGAAGAAGAAACTACTACTTTTTTCTCAAACTACGTAATGACTAGTTCAATGTCACAAACCCAATGTGCTTCTCTGTTCACGCAAAATAGAGACACACTTTCAGGCAGCAGATAAGAAGAGATTTTTCAGAACTACAATTTGTTAATTTATTCCAGATATAATTTTAGGTAAGTCTGTCCTAATTTTAGTATATGCATATAATATGCATTCTATAGTATTTTATCTTTCAGCTAAAACTCTTATTTGCCAAAAATTACAGGAAAATTGAACAGCAATAATAATATCTAATGAATAATGTTCCCATGCTGTTTTCACTTTGTCCCTACAGAAAGGAGAGAAAGTTCTTGTTGACTAATCATTTCTATTCCCAGCATGGTGTTGATGTCAGTAAGGGCAGTGCAGGCAGTGCAGCAATCAATAAGGTCACATTATCTTATTTCTTTCCCCATAAGAAGAAGAGCAAAAGGTACTTTGGTAAGCATATAAATGTACAAAAAGTTGTTTCATAGCCAGAATCCTCGTGCAGCAAAAACCTACACTGGCTTCAAAAGAAGTTCTGAGTGTGCAAGAGTTCTGTATGAAAATATAATTTCCTAGATTTTTCTGACAGAGTGGAAGAAATGCTCCAAATCAAAACCCCAGAAATGAAAAGGCAAAAATTAAATAAGTGAAGATGAATGTTTACATTCTTACCACAAAAGTCTTCATATTTATATCATTTCACAACAAAATCAAGACTCATTACTACAGTAATGTATTAAAACATCTGTTCTAAATGACTCTGTTTACTCTAGTCTACTAAAAATAAAATATAATAAAATGCTCTGTTCTACATCTTCTTTGAAAGTATCTAACAACTGAAGAAAATAATTTCAATTTTCATTTAGATAAGCTATTACCAGTTGCCTCAGGCTTCTGCTTGGGTCAACGCTGTACATGATTGCATAATTGTCCATTTATCAGTACTGTAACTAATCACTGCACCTTGTAAGCTCCAGATATTTAAAGCCAACTTTATTTCATTACGTTAATCTCTAAATCAGAATGAACAGCTGTCTCTTACTTGAACGCAAGTTATGCATCTATTTTAGAACTGCAAAAGTGAGTAGGGCATGGGGGTTTTTTATCAACTGTAGGCTTAATTGCCTGATTTGCTTTTTACCAACAGCAGGCTAAAGGAGCAACTGCATTTTCTTATCCTCCATTTGCTTTAGAAATGAGGTCAATGCTGATAAGAAGAAAACTTCTTAAAAATTTGGCCATGTAACATAAAAGAATGTGAGAAATCCTAGTACCAAAGAGTACTGAAAACCTTACCCTCATGAAGAGTTTCTATTACAGCTCATATTAGACAGTATTTTTTATTGCAATATTTGAAATTTTTACACTTTTCCAATATTCAACACATGCCTAATAAATACTTCATAGCCTTCTCCGACTGGAACTATGAGCAGCATCAGAGATTCAATAAAGCAAGAGGAAAATGTTAAAACCAGAACATGGAATGACCTCTTTAACACAGATGTTCATACACATACACTAGTTCAAGTCCAGCACGAGGCCTTCCATGCCGTGGAGACCTTTCAGCAGCTCCAGTTAGAGGACAGGCTGCTACAGCACCACTGTTATAAATGGAGGTGGTTCTTCACGTCCAGAACTGTCTCTCACCTGTTGTTTGATGTGAACTTCCACTCCTCCCTGTCAAAACATAGTTGTGCCACTTAACTAGGAGAAAAGAGGTGTGGGCACAGTCTGCATATAGACTTTTGCTCTGTTTTTCATAATGTCATCTCCTGGAGAAGCTGCAAACAGTGTCTTCACTCTGGGTACCAAATCAAGAGAGACCAAGCTTTGCTGCATTCCAGTAGCCAAATTGGAGCTAACATCCTACAATAACACCTTGCCTGACTGTGGACATATGAAAGTGAGGTGCCTAAACATGAAGCTTTTACCCAGTCTCCCTACAGACCTATTTCCTCTTCTAGAATTTGATCTGCCCTAGATTAAATGTACTCAGGTACTCAGCAAATATAATCAAGCGTACTCATCTAAGACAGAATCCCTTAAAGATTCTCCTGACTTTTCCCAATATGAGATGAATTGGCCCTGGAGATACCTGTTTGTCTCACAGATAAGTCTATGGTAATGAGTGCATTTTGAAAAATCTTAAAATAGGGCAGGCACAGAAGAAAAGTCCATGGGAAGGGTAAAGAGATGAGCCTTACACAGATGTGGGATGGATGAACTTCTGAGTCCCTTCATGGTCTTCTCATGAATTGATTTTATTTATATATTCTTAGCAGAAAGAGCAGTCAGAATATGGCTTCAACATTACAAACATCTTTTTTTCCTGGTTTGTAAGGTGTTATTGCTTGTAGTAGCAGAAAGAATAAAGTCTATTTAAATTTTCATCTCATTTTTCTTTACTTCAGTCAATAAATAAAATTGTAGCTGATATTAATTCTTGATCTGTTGGGGCTTTATTATGAAAACAAGAGCTCCCGCATGTGTTGAGAGTACTAGAGGCTTTGAATAGTTATTTGAACTAATAGCTAGCAGAGATGGCAGAAGAGTGAAGTGCCTTGCTGTGTTTAATTTTCAGTTTTAGTTGGAATAAGTCTTAAGGACCGAGCAATAAAGCCCTTTTAGACAGCACGAGTACATGATGAGTACTGAAGCTCTGCAGAATTATCTTCTGTATTTGAAGGGATCTCCAAGACACTGTACCTCACTGGTGGAAATTTATTTTTACAGTGACACAGAAGGGCACAGGCATGTCACGTATTCACAAAGTGGGTGTTGCACTCTCAGCAGAGGGTCGCATGATCAGTGCAACACTCCACAGAAATAAGGAGCATGTGGGCAGATATCTAAGTTCAGATGCACAACCTACATAACAGGAAAAAAAGTTCATATGCTGAAACAATCCACAAACAAGAAAAATCCTTACTGTTTCATAGATGTGAAGCCTTCAATATTTTTTCAACCTGTTCAAGCTATGTAAGATTCCTTTCTTTTGTTAATGCTACTCAATTCTGAGGAAGTTTGAAACACAACATAAATTTATACAGCATTTCTAGGAAACACAGATAATACAAGGGAAAGACAACAATGGGAAACACCATCTGACTTTCTCAAATAAAATTATGGAGGAATAACAAATGGACAAAGAGAAATACATAGAACATTCACAATTATAAAAACATAATCTGTGAGTACTCTTCATACTTTTCCATAAATATTTTACATATGATTTGTGTCTGTTATGGATGTCCTGCAACTGCTGAAATGTCACAAGAGTTCAAGCTACCTCTTAGCTTTTTCTTCCTAAATTTGCATTCTGAGACTACTGAATAACATTTTACACTTTCATCAAAAACCAAGGGAATTTGTGTCTCTCCATATCCATTCCGTTCCATACCATTCCATACCATACCATACCATACCATACCATACCATACCATACCATACCATACCACACACGTGTGCACACGTGCACATGCACACATACGCATACTTCAAAAAACAGGAGGAAAAGAGCTGGCAAGGAAAAATTTCAACTCATGCCATTAAAATTCCAATGTCTTTAGTAAATTAAGCAGCTTATATGAAGTATGAGGCCTTGCTTATACTTTTCCACAAAGTATTACTCTTCCTTTGTACAAATTCATTATTATAATACATTAATTTTTCTACTATACTTTTCAGTGAGATATTGCAGTCATTAGGATGATAATCAGGAAGACTTATGCAATGAGCTGATTTTGTGATTAAAGTACATTTCCGCCTATTCAAAGCCTAATCCAAAACCTCATTTGTTAGTCTTTTTATAAATACTAACAGTCTGTAGGTAAGGCAAAGACTACCCCATGCTGCATGAGTGAAGCCAGTGTCCCTGGAAGAGGTTGCTCTAGCAACACTGAGCCAGGCAGCTGGCATTTGATAACCTCTCCCATAGATGCTACACCTTAGTAGGTTACTTAGGTTATGAATATAAGACACAAACTTTTCTTTAGTCCAATTTGTATTAATTAGGGGAAAATAAAACAGTGATCTGTTCAGGAACTTAGAAACCTAGCACGAAAAAAAAGAAAGGAATTCATGTTAACATTTGTGTTTTCACAACACATAGAATGGAGCAGGTAAATGGCTGTGAACTGGGCTATGCTGATAATGAGAAAAAATGAAGAGCTGCCATTATGCAGCAGCAGCGCCGAAGGAACACAACCGTGTAACAGAATGCTGTGCTGTAGAGGATGTGCACGAGGGGGCAGAGTGGGACAGCCAAATTGAGTCTCCTCATGTTTCCTGAGAATTTCATTTTTGCAGCTTCAGCTACTTCAATGCTATTTTTTTAAAAAGACACTTGTGCTAATAACTGTATAGAGGTAAAGTGCTGGCCATTGACCGTCCATGCTCTACTCTTACTTACCTAAATTTGTGAATTAGCAAATATGGCTTGTATACATTTGTACAAAGCCCAGGTACTCTCGCTTGCATGAATGAGGCATAATTAAATGAACAACAGTACCTTGTTTCAAATGCATTACAGCGATACTTCAGAACATGTAGATACATACAGGAATGTTCCTCTGTGAGTAACAGAAGAGAACATTGAATTTTTATTTCAAAATTTACTAATGGTGTGTTACTCTATGATTGTTTCCTGTGCTAACACATCCCTACCAGACTGTTGTAACTTTTTTCAGACCTTGTCCTTCCACAGGCAACCATCTCAGTCTGCAAAGAGCTTTATTTAACTAATAAACAAACTAGACAGATTTATTAACAAAAAAAACCCCAAAATCAACTTACTTTGGCTAGTTTGCATGAAAAGGTTTTCTGAAAGGCATGAGCTTAAAACATCAATTCAAACAAGGTGGATATGGAAATATTTTCTTTATAGAAGTACAGAATAAAATACAAAAATTGTTTTCACCTGAATGTAGATCTGTACCTGGTTGACTAGTCAGGCCAGGGAGAGAGTCCTGTAACTGGTAGGTTGATGATGATGAAGTGCCATCAGCTGTGTTGTTTGAGGTCATATATGCACCATATGTTGATGCTGAGTAATACTGTGCATATTGATTTTGGCCAAAAGCTGTGTATGATGGATAATCCTAAAACAGCAAATGCAGAAAGCAAGCAGTGTAACAAGTGATTTGTCCATTAAATATTTCTAAGTGTGCAGTCATATGACTTTTGGGAGGGATTTGGGGGTTTAGTTTAGAATTTTTTTAATTTAAGGATATATAACATTTTTAAATTAAAGGATATGTACTAAAAGACTACAGGGAGACTGCTAAAGTATTGAAGTGCCAAAACAGGAAACATGGCTTCCACTGGGATTTTGATCACTTTCCACAGAAAATAGCATTGTACCACAGTGAGTATAAATCAACATAACAGACTAGATTGAAATAATGTTATCCATGATGTTATATAAATCCTTTTGTAAATGACAAACAAAAATGTTAATATTCATACCTGTTGTGAGCTACTGAAGTTTGTAGAATTTGAAACAGAATTGTTTGCATAAATAGTGGATGATGGTGTAAAACTAGAACCTAAAATTAAAAAATACAATTAACTGTGAGAACTTTCTTGTGAATAAATAAAAAATTCTAAATTCAGTATTCTATGTTAAAATATAGATGAATCAGAACCACAAATAACTTTTACTTTCTGTTTACACAATAAAATATTGTAATGAAATAATAACTGTAACTTCCACTCATACAGACATACATTCCTCTTCACACCATGCAAGGAAGGCATTGGCAGTAAGTGGTTACATTGATCGAGAAAGCATTTTTCAGTTTATTGCAGTGTCTCACCTCTCAAATATTGTTTTTCTCTTTTGCCTTAATTTCTAAGTTCTAGCACTTTAGTGTATGTTCACTCATGAAACAAAAAAACTTTTCCAAGAATGTTTTAATGACCCAGGTGTTTTTAATTGATCTGTAATGAGGCATGTCCTTGTCTTCAATATAAGTCAGATGATTCATATTATAATTTATAATATTTACATGATTATCTGTTGTATAAGAAGCTTGAAGTTATCCAAATAAAACAGGTTATCAGTGATCAAAGGGCAATACATGAATTAATAATTGAATAAAAACTGAAAGAATAAATATGAATTAAAAAGAAATTCGAATAAATTATGTTAACCCAATGAGAGAAAATTAACAAATGATGTCATACTCAGAAATAGGGACTCAAGGAAAAGTGACTTATGTATGCTTCCAGTCCTGCCATGTGATTTCACCCCATAAAATCATGAAGGTGCAAATAGGGACTGCATTACATGACCAGATCTAACTGAATAGATGACCAAAATGAATGCATATATGAATATTAGTACTGGAAAAAAATACTTAGCTTTAAATTTTAGAAGTAAAAGTAGCTGCCAATGACAAATGTACTTGCTGGAAACCACAAAAATGGATGGAAAATACATCATGCATATGAGGGAAGAGGGTGCTGCTGGCAGCAGTGGGACGGGGTGAGCTCTGATAGTGGTGGCTACTCACCTGGCATCTGATAAGAATAGGGTGTTTGGCCTGGCTGTGGGGTGGAAAACCCTGGACTGTAACTGAGGCACCCGCTTTGCAGTGGTGATTGTGTCTGTGAGAGCCCACTTTCCGTCTTGATGCCTGGCAACATTACACCCAAATCTGTATAAGAAATTAATTTTCAACTGATTCTTTAAGATATTTTCTTACAGTTGGGAAAATAAAAAAAATAAAAATAAAGAAAGCAAAAAAAAATTCACATCAGCATTGTTCTTACTTTTATGTAAGATGAAGTAATAAAAGGTGAAATACCATAAGTGGGTAAGCTGTACGGTTGTCCGGTTTGTGAGTAGGCTGTATAGACTGCTGGTTGCTGCATTCCCGAATACTGGGTTTGTCCGGCATAGGCAGACATTGTTTGAGCTGCTGGTGTAGAAAGAATGTGTGGATAGGGCCTAAATATCAGGAAAAATAGCATTACTGTGGCAACAAATACTTTGTATGTTGATTCAAGCAATAAAGTAAAGAAAAAGGTTTAAAGATGTCCAAAGGCAGTTCATTATTCTGCCAACTGTTCCTCTTCTGGGATTTATTCCATCCCCCACTGAAATAAGCTGAAAACCACTCCAGCTTACATTCCCCAGGGCACAGTGAATATTTTGTGCTGCCCCCTTCACTACAATTTAATTCTCAAGCTACTGTGTCCAGCTCTAGGTGGACTATACCAATGCCACTGCTATATGGCTTTATACGGCTTTAATGCCTTTGAGCCAAGATCAGCCTGCTTAAATCAGAAAAGCCCCCATGCTTTTTTAATCCAGTAGAGAAAAACTTGGACTGGAAGACTGAAGGAAATACAGAGGTGAGCATTAAAGTTACTACATTATGTCCTCTGTGTGCAGTTCTGCTTCAACAGGCATCTAGTCTCTGGCTTCAATGGGAGATGGATCGTGCCCATTGCAAGCAGCATGAAAAATACTGATGGCAATACTTTGGTAACCAGATGGGCTTTAAATGTTTGGAAAATATGGGCTAGGGAAATAGAATGGAAATAAAAATGGTCTTTTATTTATAAATACTAGGGTTTTATAGAGAGATTCGATAAAATCAAGTTTAAAATTTTTGCCCTCCAGAGTCGCAAAAACATACAGAGAAACATTTGTCTTGGATTGTTTTGTAAGTCAAATAAGATTTTATGGACCAAGAGTTGAATAAACAGTCTCTACAGAATTACACTAGCTGAAACCTGGCCATTAAAAGCCATGACTAAATTTCAGATTCTATTTTTTTTAAAAATTTTTTCTTTCTAATTAGTTCAGTACAGTTGGCAACAGTTACTATCAGAAAAGGATTACTCATTAATTTAAATGCCAATAAATTATAACAGTAGATTAGAAATTCTATTAAACCTTGTAATATATTTGGCCAAAAGTATCCAATATCGTTTGCCAAAACCTGTTTTAAGTGGAATGAGGGCTGTTCTTAGTTCAGGCACCTACTTTCTGTATCAATAAATATTTGCTACCATGATATGAAGGCAACTTTGTGGAAGAAACCTGAAAAAGCCTAATCACCTACAGTTTCAATGTTTTAGGTAACTGTATCAAATACATGGAAACAAATAGACGGCATACTGAAATTAAACACTGTTGTGCACTATGCTGATCGTAGGACAAGCAAACTAATCGTCTGCCAACAGCATTCTTGGTGCTTTTTCCTAAAGTTCCTACTCCTGAATTCACATAATTGCCCAAGAGCCTGTTTTCCTCCAAAAAAAAAGTGAAAGAAATTTTCTGTTCCTCACAATGCCCACTGTCTAAAAAATAAAAAATGAGATTAAAAGTTAACTCAATTTATTTGATTTTTTTAAAATCTTATGATATTGGAGAAGGAGGAGGAAAGGATGGTTCATGACTGTGGAATGTTTGGAAGTGTTTGACAGTGCTGGAGCTGGGAGGATCTGTGACAGGTTTACCCCTCAGTATGCATCTTGCACAAGAAATTGTGATTTCTAAATTTAAACTGTCTTCTTCAAAATATGTCTGTATACATTGCCAGCACTGTTAAGATGTTGCTGAGATCATAATGGTCTGATTTTCTCCTTCTGTTGTGTGCGGATATTCAAGATAATTTCTTGTGCAGCGAAACCATACTACACAGAGCAGGATCCTATTCTGCAATCAAGTGAGGAAAAAAAAACTTGGAAAGAGAGCTATAATGGAGTCAGTACTGAGGCTTAAGTATTTTCTTTTCTCTGTTTCTTCTGCTGATGAACACTTGTTTGCAAGAAACCACAGAATTGCCTGCAGCCAAGGTCAGTCCCTATAAAAGACCAGAAGAGGTGCAGACACTAACTTGGAGGGATATATCTGTGGAGAGTACTGATGCGCTGATCTTGGGCTGTAGCCACTACTTGTTATTACTGTAAAACAGAAAATAAGAGTACAGCAGTTAGAAACATCATGAGACCAATACAGTCGAACGGTCTGAATACCAATTCAAGCAATATTAGCAAAGCAGCTGATTGAATTAGACAGCAGATGTCTGCAACATCTTAATACAAAAAGTAAAAAACTCACAAATCATTCATTGTTGTACAGAACTCTTTAGTTGGTATTGGTGCATTGTGCTTTTTCAGCCTGAGATGTTTCTGAGTATATTGCAGAGGCATATATTTCATACATTATCTGTGATCCACACACCATAGATCTTTCAAATGTTCAGGTTGTATTAAAATTGGTAGTTAAGGAGAATCTTGTGAATTTACATATGATATTGCACAGTATTGAAATAACATACACATATTTTTAAAGTCTCACATTAACAAGTTTAATTTTAATATTGGGTAGGAAAAATATGTTTTATATGAGTGTGGTTAATTTTAGTCATCTTAGGTGGTGGACGATACCAGATTGATCACTAGAAAATGAATGTCATTACTTATCAACAGGTCAATTAGAACATATCCACTAACAGCAATATTTTTATTTCAAAAGTAAGGATAAACAGTCCTGTTCAGTAGCCATCAAAATTGTGTATGTCTACTCTACTCACAGCTGCGTTCTTCCAAGAAAGCTAACGGAACAATAGTCATATCCCATTAAAATTTCATTCAAAAGCAGTGCTCACACTGGATTAATTCCAAGTGTTTGGAAGTTTCTCTTTCCTTTAGCCATCTGTCTTGACTAAGACAGATGTATTCCAAATATATGTACTCTAAAAGGTTGAACCAATCCCTTCAGAGCAAATCCATACTGGGCAAACACAGAGTGTCTTTATTAGGCCATCTGCTGTTCATTCACTTTTCAAAAGATTAAAGTAGTACGCAACGAAGCACTGGAATTTCTTTAGTCTAATCAATCATAGTTGTACTTCAAAGTGTATCCTCTTCCTGAGTTGTTTGTAATGGCAGTAGAAATGAACTTTCAGAATTATATAAGTGACAAATAGGTTTAGGTTCCTAACTATTTTATGAAACATGATACATTTCTACATCCAGGCCTAATTAACATCTTTGATATCTACTGCTTTGAGCATTTCCAGAACTTCATATTTTTAAAACTAGTTAAATGAATTTAGAACATGTAGGACTTAAAAGGAAAATACAGTAGAAGAAAAAGATTATCTTATTTTTTAAAATGTGCAGTTAAGTATGGCTTGAAAATAAAGAATAATTTGATAATAATTTTTTGAACATGTGCCATCAGATTTTCTAAAAGAGCTGCTGATAGAAAAGGCACTGAGGGTTTGCCTGTGATGGAAATCTGCTGAACTGAATTTTGTGTGGATATCAGTTTGGGTTTTTTTGAGGAAACCTTTTCGTGGTTTATGCTCAAGCCACAGAATGATCCACGAGGTGTGCAAACAGCCATTCCCAGAGTCAGATGAACCTACAGCTGTATATATCAACATAATCTTTCTGCAGAACTCTAAAGGATGCTCTCAGTTATTTAAAGCTTGTAGAGTAATTGGTCTTCCCTGTTGTACCCCTATGACCTTTCTAAAGACAAGCAATATCTAACAGAGTGACCTTGGTGATTCTCAGGGCAAGGAACTTTTGTGATCCATTATCAGCTTATTGGATCTTTTTTTCGCCTGTACTGCTCCACTTTTTGTCTGATCATTTGCTGGATGACAGCTCACTTGATTAATCAGTTTGGTTAAAGCACATTTACCATTCCACCGCACCTGATGTAAACGACGAAAAATGAATGACTGTTCATTTAAATCACTTAAACTATCAAAACCTAAAGTTTTTCAGCAAAAAAATGCCCTGCCTGCTTTTTTATCCTTTCTGCATATGCCTTATTTTTATAAATTCAGACAAGAAAATAAAATACTTTTGGAATATGTCTGGTTTTAAATTCCTTTTTTTCTTTTTTTTTTTCAGTTTTCCCAATGATACTACTGGTTGGAGGGAAGAGAGAGAAAAAGAGGCAAGTGCCCCCAAAGAAAATTGTGTATCTGTCAAACTACAAAGCCTGTTCCTTTCACTCTGTCTCTGGTAACTTGTCCCATTGATCTGCACACTACATTTTATATTGTGATGTTTGAGAAGCACAGAATGTAGGACCTACTCTAAGAGAACATTATGATGGAGTAGAGCCTGTGGACTATGCCTGTGTCTCATAGATCAGATTGGTAATTCTAAGGGTTATCAAACTGCTGCTTCTGAGGACTGTTGGCAGTGGAGGAGATGGTTACAGTTTCTATAACTGCTCCACTTTATGCAGCCATTTATATGGATGGGGATAAATGCTGTTGATGTGTTGCTTATATTAAAACCAAAACCAAAACTGTTTATTCTCTGAAAAACTCAAATAAATCTAAGACTTCTCTAGTTGAATTTACCAGAGGAATGCTCTTCAGAGCAGGTATAAGACCCTTGACTTTTCAAGTGTTATTATGGTGCCGAGGGCATATTCTAGTCCCAACTAATGTTGATACACAGAGGGGATGAAAAGGTGACAGTCAGCTCTTACCACATACCCTGTTAGCTCAACTGGCCAAGGTGGCTGTGGAGAATTAAAATTACCATAAACTGTCCTGATAGCATGTATTAGGTTCAGTATACTAACACAGGCTGGAATTTTGTATTTTTTCATCACACATCTGGAGAATTCTGTGCAAAGAGGTTAGGTTAAAAGGATCTCATTGAAATAACAAATCACAATGTCTACACATAAGGGGACCAAAGGTAGGTTATAAAGCAGTGGCATTTCTTAACTTCCCCTGTATAGCCTTCAGAAATTGTTTTCTATATGCTTTTTGTGGGTAATAAATACTAAGTGAAAAGGATTATGAGAATTTCAAATGTCTCTCTCTCCACTCCATTAAAATGGTAAACATTTCTCAAATCAATCCAGTACTGTAAGCAATTTAAACACAAAACTACATGCACTCACTTTATAGTGGCTGCGGCAAATTCAGAGCATGAAAATGCTCAGCTCAAGGCTGTCCTGAAGCTCCCCATATCTTGCACATACCCATCCCAATGGGAATCTGCTTCAGGTTCACAAAGCTTCAAATCCAGTATAGTGGTGTTAATCACCAATTTCATTCTTCGAAGAAAAAGAAAGAGGGATGCGCAATGTGACTATCCACCTGGCTAACTCTTCCTAAAAGGGACAGTATCTTCCAGGGACAGCTCTGCAAGATGGAGGAACCGGAGCCCTGAGTGTAAGCTGCAACACCGCAGCCTGGGCAAGGTCACTGTGGTGACTGTCACTCTAAATTCACAAGATCTACATGCTTTAATTTTCAACTTTTCAATCAAAATTGAGGTTCATCAGTTACCCATGAGTCCTAATCTGTCTCTCCTTCCCTGCACCTCACACAGTCTGACCACCACTTTCTGTGTTACAGCTGGTCATTAGGGACAGAGCAGGCAACTTCACACCTCACAAGGCTTGTTCAGCCTTCTGCTCAGCTCCAGGACACATCATGGGTTTTGATTGCCCTTAGAGTATGGAAATCAATTTTAATGGGTACAATATGTGAAGGAGAGGATTTCTGCATGGCAGACTCTCAAATATGTCTTGGCACAAGGATCTGTCTTTTCACCCATATCTTATTTAATAAAATGTTTAGTAACATACCCAAACCCTTCCCTACTCAACAAAGGATGCTTGAGTCCCTCTGACCTATGGTTGTTGTATAAGACAGAGTAGATGATATCCCTACTAGTGGTCTATATGTCTAGGCATCCTCATGCAATGAGCTCAAAAGTGCTCTGAAAGCTGCAAGAAAGTGCTAGCATTATCACTTTGTCTCTTTGGGAATAATACATGCATATAACTGAGTATTAGGAAAAAACAGCATTCAGTCCTGGGCTTTGTTATCAATGTTTTCAATTGCAGCTGATTTGTCTGAAATTATATCTCTCTACTAGTCGGTATTTATTGTCTTTTGCAATCCATTAGACTTCCCAAATAGCCAGATAGGTTAAAGAGTCAGAGAAATACTTTTTTGGTGACTTTTCATTGTTCTTTAGCACTCTGCCACAAAATGGTTGCCATCAAATTCTGCTATTTGCAAGTACCAGTAAAAGACGAGTGTGAAAGTAATGGGTTTACTCTTTATGAGTAATGCTCAGTGCATTATTAAGGCATCTCTGCATCTCACTCTGATGATGAAGATTACACATCATTCAGACAGACAGACTTATGGTTTCCCACTGTGAATGACCATACTCATTTAATGCTTGAGTTTGTAGCCTAAACTGAGAATCAATTTCATATTTCTTTTGAGTATGCAGGTGACTAACAGAAAAAAATGATTATGTAAAGCTCAAATTCCTGCCTTTTTTGAAGGCTAATGGGTGAGTGGCAGCTGGGGAAATCAAGCTCTTACTAGCTTGTAATCTAAACCTGAACCAGAGGCTGCAAATTTTGGCACACCTTCATGAAAATTTTGCCTTAGCCATGTTTTACACACTGAATCCAACTCAGATATTTTAAATGCATGGCAGAAGCTGATCAAATTTCACCAACAGTGACAAAATCACATATATGCTTGCACATTTATAATCTGCAATCACTACTAAGAGAATTTTAGGACAGAGTAACAACAGAATTAAAGATAAAAGCTATTTTTTAGCCAAGATTATTACTTTTTAATGAAACTTATTAGACTTTAAGTTGATGGGATTTCTTTCTGTACAATCATAATGAGGACAATGTTTTCATTTTTTCTAATCAGAAATAGTATATACTTTATCTCTCAAAAAAGACCTTTTCTTCAGGCACTAAATTTGTTATAAATACTTTTTTGAATAACCAATTTTGGAGTATATTTACATTAACTGATGCCTAAAAAGCAATTCCAGAAACATACATACACTCAATTTTTAAAATATTTTTATTACACAGGAACACTGTGATTTCAAAGCTATTTTAAACAGGGATTTGACTACCTAAGTCTACCGAAGTAATAGTAGCATCAGCATGGAGCGGCAATTCCTGGCTTCAGTGACATCTCAGTCAGGCCATCACTGATCTGGTATTTTCAGATGCAAAAATTATTCTCCTTCTTCTCATTGTTAATATTATCATTATTAGCAGGATTCAACTTAATGATTAGAAAGCAGATTATTTGTACATTTCCATAGTTCATCACCTTTTAATAATTTATAGAAATCTACTTTAAAACTGCTGTTTGTTTGAATTTTTAAAGAAGTAACTGAAAATTATGATTATTTAAAGTAAAATATAGACTTTATTTTCATGGAAAGAAAGAAGCTTATGTCAATTTGGTCAGTGTTTAAACTAATACATTACTCATAGGAATAAAAAGATTAGCACTGAAATATAACCCTTAAGATTTTAAATTTTACAAATTAGAATGGCTGTTACCAATACAATCCATTTTTTTTCTTCCTAAGATTAGGAATACTAACACTAAGAAAAATCCACAGTGCAATAATAACATTACTAGTATAAGATTTTTGCATATGGTAATGGTCTTATTCATCATTAAACCTTGTTTAAGATCATAAGTCATGAAAATTGTAGATTTTCACTTACAAAAATGCAAAAGCTATTATTATTGTTGTTATTATTATTTATTAAAATGTTACTTCATTGTAGTTTTTAAAGATTGCTTCCATGCAGTGAAATGTTTATTAGTGAAGGTTATGAAGCACTGTAGCAATGTGCATCTATTATTATGTGATCTTATTACAGCTTTACCTGACCCAGTAAAAGTGTCAAGCGATCCATCTCCAGTTGTTGTTGTTGTTTCACTGCTGTTCAAGGGTTCTGTTTTGACTGCAAGAAGAGACACTACATAGAAGAATAAGTAGACATGAGATTTTACTTCTAAATTTATAGTGGAGTCCTCATGCCAGTCTCACTAGTGGTAGTCCAGCTAGAACAAGCACACGGTGCAACAGCTTCAATCTTTGCTCTATCACGATATTGAGACAATTAACATTTGCTCCATCTGGAGTGGCCATGCACCTACACAGCTTTTTATCTGTGCATTCATCTATCTACTCCTCTTAGCAACTGGAATATCTTCTGTGGAGTTTTCAACCTAAATCTAATTGATTCCAACAATTTCCTAAGAGTAACAGAGAGGAAGGAAACATTAGCTGTCAAGGGATGTAGCACATAACAAAAATAGTTTTGCCTGACAAGTGAAACAGTAATAATATGGTTTCATGCTTATATAGAAGCAAATTACTTTCACAGTGCCAGCATTCTGCCTTTTCACTTTCTCTTTTTTGGCGTACGTGGGGAGCTTTTTGAGCTAGGTCACCAGCAAGCAATTTTCCATAAACGAAGAGAGAAGTTTAAAGGGAAAAAAAAAGCAAAAGACCTAGAGTAGGACACAAACAACAGCCACAACAGGTTAGCTTCTTACTTAGAGGTTACCAAACATTAGGGTCCACTGCAGACTCAAGCCAATTCTCATGGATCATCGTGCACTCTTACCAAGCTCTAAGTAAAAGCACCACAGAGGCAATCTAGATTTTATAGTTTAATATGTTACCAAAACAGACCATTTAGAATGGACTTTTGGAATGGAGTTTGTGAACCACCTTTCTAATTGATGTGGTAAGAAACAGCGGTACAGAATGGACTGCAGCTTTTATTAGACTTTTGACTGGCAAATGTGGAAACATTACCACAATCACTTTGTGAAGGTCATTTAGGCACATGCAAGTATTTATCACATATATATCAACAACTTGCTCATAGATATCACAGGACCAGTCGCTGACGGGGCACAGAGCAAAGTGGCAATGAAGACCTGCGTGGACCACTACCACGGTCATATGCCAGCTATTGAAATTCCAAGGATACAGTCTGGGATTTGTGGAGAAGCCTTTGCAGTGACAGCTGGGCTGACAGAGCCCCCCAGCAGGTCTAACATGTGCCAAGCAAAGGCATTTTCTGCCAGCTAGTTACTTGATGTCTCTGAGGGACATCAGCTAAGCTGACCAAAACCCTCACCTCTCAACATCACTGCATCCTTGCGTGACTTCACTGGCAATAGCAAGGGGAGGGGAAGAAGTTTCATGCTCTGAGCTGGCAATGTATTTACAAACTATGGCTTAGATTCCAGTCACCTAACTTAGACATTTAAAAGGTGCATACTAATCTCCCTTCATGTTCAGTTGAGAAAGAGAAGTACTTCCAGAGGGTGATTTAGTCCAAGTACAGTCTGAGCTGCCCTCAAGTTCACCATCTCTCTTACAGCCTGTAGAGGAAAAGGTAGTGGATGACCTAAATAAAGGATTTGGTTTTCTTATGGGAAAAATGTGCAGAATATAATCTACAGAACCATTCTGCTATTCCTCTCTGTGTCTGTGAGCACAACCTGGAGCTCACCAGGAATTGCACAGCTACCAATACAGCTGCATGTGATGGGCCTTGTGTGAGTCCTACAAGTCTTTTCTCCTATTTTGTCTCCTCTGTCCAGCTGAAGAGGAGGGATGGTACAGTGGCTTAGTGGATATGTGGAGTCCAGCCAACGTCAACCCAATACAAGAGTGCGAAAATTTACCTACATGAAAAAACCTACATTTTAGTACCTTTACCTCTTTCTATTCAAGAAGGTTGATCATACCAAGTCACAAACCTGTGTTCAATATTCCATCTAGAAAAACACTTCAGTATGTGCCTGTTTTATTTAACAAAAACTTCAGTAGTGAATTGAAATGTTTACTTTCAAGTTGGGTGTAGTTCTGGTTAATGCTAGATGCAGTGTACTTCTATCAGCACCAATAGTCATAATCTTTTCCTCTCCCTGTCAAGAAGAAAAGGACCTAAACCAAAAGAAACTCAAGTACTTGAGGAAAAACATCATATTGCCACTGTGTTTTGTTGAAAAATACATATAGAAAGTATTTTTATATGTGTTTGATTTTAAACAGTCCTACTTTGTTATACTCAGAATTTTTACAGTAAGGAATCCAGCAAGGTCTTTCCTCAGTGTAGCTGGACGTTTGGACTATTACCTTTCTTTCTTTATGTTGCATGTCATTAAATCAAGAGGGGAATAAGCATTAAACTAACTAAAAAAAAATAAATATGAAAGAACAATCATAACATCAGATCAAAACCCAGGAACATTTATAGCTGAAACAAAAAAAAAACTAACACCCCAAGTGAAAACATAGAATTATCTCTAGGTTTCCTGACACATGTGAGTGTGGTTCTGGCACTCCTGTGGCAACTGCTCTAGACAAAATGCAAAGACTAAGAATTTGAACCACCATTATGGAAAGACTATGTTAAACAGTGTAAATGTAATACTCTATTTTTTAAAGCGTAGATTAGTTTAATGTTTCTACATACTGAAAGACTAAAAATTAAATTAAGAGCAATCTCAATCTGGAAAACATTTGAGTGTTGCTAACAGTGAAGACTGCACATGCTAACTGAGTAGGTTTGCCATTGTGGTCAGGGACTGGGGCATATGGTGTACAAGGAGAGATAGAAGAAGCTGGGCTTGTTCTTTCCTATGAAGAGAAGACTGAGGGGAGAGCTAATGGCTGTCTGCAGCTAGCTAATGGGAAAGCGCAAAGAAGGCAAAGAACAAAGACACACTCTTCTCAAAATGTGCCCTGTGAAATGACAGGAGGCAACTGACACCAGTTGCAGCAAAGGAAAAATACAATTGGATATAAGAGGAAAGTTCTTCACTGTGAAAATAATCAGGCCCTGGGACAGGTGCCCAGAGAGGCTGTGGCATCTCCACCCTTGGAGATATTGAACGCTCAACTAGACATTGCCTTGAGCAACATGATCTAACGGCATAGTTGGCCCTGCTCTCAGCAGGGGTTGGCCCAGCTGACCTCCAGTGATCCCTTCCAAACTTAATTATTCTGAGATAAACTCAGAGTACAGCTCCCAACAGCCAACAGCTTCTATAGCGTAAGTTCTTCACTTGATGAAAGGACTTAGCAGACCAACATGACTCCTACTATGTCAACCTCTTTTTATCCCAAAGAACCTGTCTAAATTAAGGACTGAAAATGAACACAGAGTTTTAGGGGTAAGAGATGCTACTACTGTGCATGAAGCAGGACAAGCAAGTGCAATAGCAGGAGACAATGAGAGTAATTAGAGCAAAGAAGTCTGACTAAAAGCTCACGTAAGACAATAAACCACATAGTTTGTCATAGGAATGATTTTCCTCTTTCTTTTAGCAAGCCGTAAAGGGTTTCCTAGGAATATACTCAACTGGAAGCACAGATCTAAACATTCTATTGCCTATGGAAAATCAAATTTAACTTTGCACCAATGCTGAAGTGTCCTCAGTAATGCAAGAACTTTCAGACTACATTTTCCCACTACTGATAATTAGTACGTAAATTATTACCTTCTAGATTTATCTGAACATGCTGAACAGTTAACTGAGGTGACAGACTATGTTTGCTCAGTCCTTTCTTAAACATAAATTATTGTAGCTGAGCATGGAGTCAGTTATTCTAGTGCAAATGATCTCTTGTGCTCAAGTCTGAACTTTTTTTTTTTTGGTAAATTCTTTCTGGATGTGTGGCTTGCAAACAGAAGGCTAATTCTGAAGAGTTTTTTTAAAAGGAAACTTTTAGAAATCTTCCTAACTTTAGTCCAAACTTGCATAGCTTAAGTACTGGCTTGTAGAGAGTCATGGTGATACACGTTTACAACCATGATTAGTCCCACGTGTACTGTAGCAGTATCACACATAAAATTATTATTAATAATTATAACTCATAACAATTATTAAGACATAAGAGGAAACTCATAAATGAAAACACCACCTTGGAAAATTTAACCAAATGTTTGTAAAGTAGCAAGTTACATATATTAGAATACTGGACATAAGGTTTAATTAATAATGAAAGTAGTAGGAGGAGTAGTAACAATAATGTCAATCTTGTGTGCTCAGGTAATCATGCAATGTTGTACCTAAAGATAAAAGAAAAACAAATGGGCGTGGTGTGGGAAATCCACTGGTCTGACTTCCAGCAATGCTGAGTACTGGCAATTTCCAGCAATGCTGATCAGCACGGGGCTCTCCAAGTCTCTCAGAGCCTGTAGACAGTCAAGCTGAATTTAAGTCTGTTAAAATTCTCCTTGTTTAACAAATGCATGGTAAATTGAAACTTCCTACCCAACTTCTGGTCTTGGGAAAGTCCTCTGAGAAGGTGGGAAAAAAGGAGTGGAGAAAAGAAAACCGTGAAAATGTTCAAAACACATAACAACAGAACAGAGCAAACCAAGAGAGATGTTACACAGCAGTCACGGAGACACACCACCACACACATGCACTGTACCGGGGTCTCTCATACTTGTTGCAGAAGAGGGAGTACTGCAACTCAGCAACCAGTCTGCAGTGTTTAACACAGTCATGTTGTCTCCTGAGAACAGGAATGGTACAACGTTTCATTGTCTCAGGGTACCTGAACAGTCTTAAAGGCAAGTAAGTGATTCTGCACTTTGAGCTAAATCTTTTAACTGCACTGTATTGTTTTTATGAGTATTATTTTAACTGGTTTATTTATGCAAGTATATATAAAGGCATCTACTTAATACTGTTCTTTAATGGTATGCTTGAAGTTTTCCCTTCTCTTTATACCAGAATAAGTATTCTATTTTAAAATATAAATAGGTTGAAGCTTAATGGTTCAATCCCTCTCTGCAGAGCTCCGTTACTCTCACATGCAAATACACTTTTTATTGACATTGATGTATATTTTTTTTAAGTGAGGATAAGTGAATAAAATGTTTAACATTGCGAACAGAAAGAACAAACTAAAAAATTTTCTTGGTGTCAACAGTAATAATAAACAGCAGCATACAAATGCCAAAAATGAGAACTGAAACTCTAGCTGGACTCGTATCCATGGTGTCACTGTCATGGACACTAATGGGAACAGGACTCCACCTTGTAACATGGTACCCTGCCTCCCACTCCTCCAATTCAGCTATGGCAGAATCCATTATCTGAAAGCATTGGAACATTTGTGTGGAAGCTGCATGGTAATGCTGTACCTATAGTAATAGATGCGACAGTATTAACCAGTAAATTTTAAGGAAAATCTAATAATCCATTAATGAGAAACTTTCATTACCTGCCAAGAATTGGAATTAGCATGTTCATCATGTAAAAAAATTACCTGAGCCTAATTTTGATATACTTCTTTTGACAGAGCTTTTAAACTAACCTAAATAGGTGTAGCTTGGGGTATAAGAGCACTCAGCAATGAAGTATGATGCAGAAAATGCAATTTATTTCAAGTTACCAATAGGTGTAGCCAAACTTCTAACATTTTGTTCAAATCTACTGTTCCAAGATTTTCCTTGTTTCACCTTTGTGCAGTTCTGCCTCTTACTTCAACTGGTGCAAATCAAAGAAGTGCTGTTGGAATTCTGACTGTCATGTTTTTTTAATTCTTGCTGGGTTTATAGATGGGTTTATGCTTACCCTTGAAATTATGTTTAAAAACGTATTAAACTGAAAACAACCAAAATTTTCTATGTGGCAGCAGTGTCTTATACGTACCTCCTGTTCCATTTGTCGTAACTGATGTGCTACTGAGATTAGGTTTATCCAGTTTGGAACTACCTGGCACATCACTACTTCCAACAAGATTATGAGGACTGGCTAGATCTTGCATTTCCATAGACCTGTTAAAGAAGATGACAGTATTTAAATGTACTGTGTTACTATTTATAATAACCTGCTTTTTCTATAACAACTGTTTGTTTTTTTTTTACATGGTATGTTTGTTTGTAATGCAACCAGAGTAACAAATCATTACAGGTTCCTTTAAGGTCTTCTTTGATTTTTACCAAACCTAAGACAGTAGCTAATAATTTGATGTGAACAGCAACAAGGCCAGCATTTTTCACTTTTCCTTTAGGTATTACGAAGTAAATGACACAGGCTTATGAAACTGCTCAAAGAGCTTGTAAAACATGTGCATGAGGGAGTGCATGTATATATATGCGCTTGTATATATGGATGGATGGATAAATGTATGTATATATGTATTTCTTCGAGGAAAACAGAGAAAAGTCTGTCATTGCAGAAAAAGTCAGAAAAGGAACTTCTGCCTACCGTTTTCTGTAGACTATGGATGGCTTTCATTCAGTGACAAGAGATCTGTCTTTCTCAAACAAAGCAGACAAGGAGCATTTCTTGTTAGATCGGTAATTGCAATCCTATTTGCAGTTTGTTCTCACCTTTTCCTGGCTTCATTTATAAATTAATTACACAGATTTTTTTTTCCCCAGAGAAACAATTTTGCTATGTATAAGCAAATTTGCCAACCCATCTGTGACAGGAGAACCATTTACCATATGTATACTACAAAGGCCAACAGAAAGATTGTCTTACAGAGCTGTAAAACCCCAATTACATTGTAGAAGAAATAAATGGTTAGGAAAGAGATGAACAATTGGGATAGTTCAGTAAGAGTAACTGCTCCTATTCATATTCTGGTCAATGGAAAATTTTTAATTAAACACCCAGCATCTTAAGTATTTATTGCAAGTTTCACTTGGAAATTGCCTGTCACTGTGCTCCACACATCCTCTTCTGGGGAAAAAAAACAAACCAACAAACAAAACCCCACCATCTCTCTATCAGATGTGAGTCTGCTGTCTGAATCTATTTTTTTTTCTTCAAGATAAGGAAAAGAAAAGAAAAAAACCAAAACAACAGAATGAAAATGTCTCCCTTTTCGTGCTTCTAATTCCATTGATCTCCTGGATTATTTAGCTTACCTCTCATTGCATTCATTTAACCCAAGACCCAGCTTTAGAGTTTTCATGTCTTGAATGTCTACCAGGAAATGTAGGAAATACTGCATCTCAACTGGGAAATTGCACCTTACCCAAAGGCACATGAAGCCCAGGCAAAGAGTGTCATTTTCTCCCATAAATGCTCGGATCAAGCCTGAGATGCGCCAATACTCCATAGGCAGGGTAGGCTCCCCAGCAGCAGTCTGGGAAAGCTGATATTGCAGGAGGCCATGCATCAGTGGGTAAGGATTTTATAGCCATACTCAAGGAAATGCAAAGGCATAAACTGAGATTTGAACTGCCTTGACCCGGATTTCTTCATCTAACTGTATATACATTTCTACACATCTGTCAGCAGTGCATTATATTTATTGTCTACTGGAAATCTGATCAGTGTTAGATGAAATAAAATGAACTGTAGTGGTTTACTAGTCTATCAGTTTTTGTTTAGTATTTTCTGTACATGGATAGCAGCTAAAGATTAAAAAAAGTCTGTGAGTTTCCATCTTGTATATATTTAAGGGAGCAGAAGAATGCTACGCAAAATAAATATGTGTTTCAGTGATATACAGGGTAATACTCCCCACGTGTTCAGTTAGCAGTTTAAGTGGCATTATTTCCTGTTCAAGTATGATCAGCCCACAGATACCTAATGGACAGCTCTAGCTTAGACAGTTCACGTGTGGTTTTTTTTCTTGTTTAGCATGAAAATTACAATAATTTCTTTTCAGACAAGCATATATCATGGCCACAAATGTTTCAGCTACACTTCATAAACAAAATAATCGGTTTACCTAGACAGTGTATTTAAGACTAATACCATCTCAACCACTTTTTCACACTTGAATCAGATTTTCTAAATCAGAAAACGAAGTAAGTTCACCGATTTTTGTTCATTTGGCAAAGAATATAAACAAACAGACACTGTAAAAAGAATAGTTTTTGTTTCATACCAGTATGAAACCTTTTGTGCAGAAAAATACTTCATTTGCCTTATATTAATTTTTTATACCAAATGGCATCCCAGTCCACAGACAAGGCAAGGTAATTAACTAGTAGTTTTTTAAAAGTAGTATATTTACAAATAGACATTTTCTCTTCGTGAGTAAAAGACATACTGTGCTTATTGGTAGTCTATTAAGGATAAAAAGGATATCCAAACCAATAAAAAGTTTCACAAAACCATGCACATACATTATACTTATCCTGGGTGCTCTTCTTTGTGTGAACAAGTAAGGGGATTATTTTAATATATCCTTATGCAATTTATTTATTCAAGTGCACATGTCGCCTTCTGTGTAACAGATGTAATTCAATTCACTTTTCTGGATGCATTTAGTTTACTTTTAGCCTGAAAAAAACCTCAGAAAGATGTAACAGACCTACTAAAATCTTACAATTTCAGTGAAGGGAGGATTCAGGGAAAATGCTTAATAAAATAGATGAAATAATTCCAACATCTTGAATTAATTTTGTCAAACTAAATTTATCAGAGTCCTGCTTTCACTGACTTAATCAGAAGCAGGTTCAGGTTCAGTATGTGCTTTTCTGCACTAAAAAATGTATAAAAGAGTGATCTCCAAAGGATCAATTAATACTTCTATGTTTATGCAGTTACTTATTAAAGACTGTATTCTAGTAAATGCAGTGTGTTTTGATTTAGACAGAAAATAAAGCCTATTGTTAAAGCTGTTTAAAAAACTACATTGTACAACTTTATTATTCATTTTTTTCTCCACCAGGCAAGTACTATTTGAGCTTTAGTTTTCCCCTTACTTTTTAGAGTAATTAGGGAAAATGCTCGATTATATTAAAAGATAAATTTTGAGAGGAAACAGATTACTTAGTAAGAAGATGCTTTTATTTCTTCTTGACCGTTTATTTAAAGAACGTTACTGTGATTCAGTGCTTCTGAGTCAAAACCTGAAATCTGGCAATATGGATTTGTCTTTTATTCTGCTTTGGCAATGCTTTAAGTCTTTGAGAACTGGTATTTGCACATGCTTAGTGGATCATTTTAGAGACTTATTGGAAAAGTCTCTGAAACTTCCTGTTTGCACAGAAGAGCCTCCCAGATCCTCCTGGGCTTCAACTCCATCCTGGACATGTACAACCCCAACAGACTGAAGCGGGTTTGTGTCTAAAAGATGGTACTGTGTGAATCCTGGGCCTTTCACATTTTGTTCTCTGGCTTGAAGCAACATCTTTTCAAGGGTTAACCTATGCTCCGGAGTGGGTTAAGGAACAGAACTTGTGATGCACCCCAAACTTCCAGCATGCACAACCCAGCATCATAACCCAGCCTTGGACAGGAAGGTTTAAGTACAGCTAAATATGATTGCCAAGTTTGACAACTGCATCACTTTATTTCTGCATTGCTTTCACTTGTATTATTTTAAAGGTAAAAAGCTCAAGCCTTGGTTCTAGGGTTGTGTTTTTAAAATTCCTAGGTTTTTTTTTCTTTCATTACAGTCACATATCCACTTGTGCCATTCTTTTCCTCAGCAGAACTAAAATCCATTTCCAGAAAAATCTGTGCTGTTATAACTTTGTTATCCATTTGCATTTCTAATTAGAATACTTTCAATATGGACTAAAAGGCAAGTCCTTCCACAACTCAAAACTCCATTGATTATTCATGAATTCTAAAGTAGATCATATTTAGATAATTTTCTTTTCTCTTTAAAGAGATCGTGTTTTAACATGTAATATTTTTGTGACATAGTTTAATTTTACTGTATTTCAACCTCTTTTACTAACAAGTTTGAAAGTATGAAATAACTTATCAAAGATTTATAAAAGAAAAAATATTCTAATATGAAAACAAAGTACTTTAAATCCTAGTCTAAACAGGACATTTTATAAATACTAATTCCTCATTGTGCAGCATTTGCAGCAAATCTAAAAAAAAGTTAATTTAAAAGAGTGGCTAAAGGGTATTTAAAATTGAATAATTTCATTTAATTCATAAATGAATCAGAAGAAAATTCTTTAAAAGGATGTAAAATTATTTTTCTTTTTAAAATTCTTTAAAAGGAAATTCTTTACGTAATTTCCTCTAGCAGAATCTTTACTAAACTTCACTGTGGCAAACATCTACATCACCTGGGTTCTTTTTTCTGTTTTCCCCTGCTTTTCCTATATCCCTCCTGTTGTAATCACAGTTCCTACATATGCCAAGCTTTGTCACAGAAACCTGGAGCCTTGTCCAATGAAGATGTCATCTACCTTGGAGCTTCTGAAACTAAACAAACAGGAAGTTTCCCTTTATTTAAAATTATCATTTTGAGCAGTATGAAAGTTGGGTAACAGATCTGTTCAGACTCAGCTAAATCTGTTTCCTACTGTTGTCAGCTCAGCCCTCTGACCAACTTTTGAAGAAAGTGAGGTGGGTTTTTTTCCCATTTCCCATTTTTTTCAGTCAGATCTTTCAGCTATGTTCTGGATATGAGTATTGAGCCTAGCTCTCTTCCATATGTAGTTTGAACCAGCTTATACAACCCTTTCAATCCAACAGAAAAATTAGAATAGATGCACATACACAAATTTCATTAGTCCAATAAAGTCTACATAAAATCTGCAACAAAGTTGGAAAAAATCAATATCAATAGACAGAGCATATCTATAGTGTTTTTTTCCTAGGTGGTTTTTATTTTCTTTTTCTGTTTGTTTTAGAAAACTGTATTTTACACACTACATTCACAGTTAGACCAGAGTTTCATGTTTACTTGCACCTACACAAACTGTAAGTAATGCAATTAAAAAGAAGTTACACTAACCCTTTAACAGTCCTCAAAGAATACAGTGGGCAGTAAGAAAGATAGAGTAGAGAGAGATTCTAGATTATGAACAGGTTTCAAGGGAATGTGTGTAAGTGTGTAAATACACAATCAAAGGCTTTCCAACATCTTTCCACCAAAGACTTCCACAGATAGTGTAGTGTAACATTGAGTAACATTTGCAATCATTACACAAACCCTAAAATACAGGTTCATATTTTCTTTTGCAGGTTCTTTTATGCCATGTATGGCAGCCTTTGTCAATTTTTGCCAGTGCGAAAGATAATGAAGAAGCAGCAAAACTGATGAGAGAAATGTGCTCCACTGAGATGACTGTGCCTCTTGTTTTCCCAGGCGCATCCACCCTTACTGTATATCTTCTCAAGCTTAATAGATGGTCAAGCAGTAGATCTTTTACTATTCTAGGTACAATCTCGCAAAAGCATGCCCCTCCATCATGCAAGTCCTAGGAGCTTGCCAGAGGGTTAAAGACAAATAATACTACTGGACACTAGCAAGACCTTCTTTCAACTCTCTTTGAGATCTCATTTCTTAACTTGTAAAGTGATAGACTGCTAAGAAGCAGTAAAAGAAGTCATGTAATAGGGATAAAACCAGCAAATGCTCTTCAGAGTTTTATGTTATTACATTTTTTTTAACAGTCTAGGAAACAAGAGCTAAACTTTTCGCAACAATTTCCAAGAAGGTGGATTCTAGCTACATAATTTCTGTTTCTCATGGTTTTCTAAGTAGGGTATCAACTTTCATTTTAAAAAAGTAAGAGAAAGAAACGAAACTAATGCCACACTGATATTAAAAAGAAATACTTCTCTGTCAATCTACAGCCAATGTCATATAGAGGATATCAGAGGGGGAGAAACCTGACTGAAACTAATAATTGGAATATTAGAGTTTTCTGCCATGTTTAAAAATACCAGAGAGTTGATAAACAATAAAACCATTATGAAGTTCACCTTAGTAGAACTGTACAGTAAGGACTGCGTTAGAGTCCTTATGAATATGGATGATCAAGCCTGAATATCATCATCCAGCTTCTCAGTGATGAGTTCAAGCTCACAGGGAAGTAGCCTTTACCCAGAGATTGCAATAACTGCACTGCAGAGAGGATTCTTCCAGTACAAAGTAACAATAATTTGAGAAAAACTCCAAACTGCCCAATTTTGTTCAGTAGCTTTTTAGACCTCAACACTACTGCTTATTTTGCAGAGGACAGGACTACTTAGGCGATCCTTTGGGACATAAAGTGGCACTGCTTGTGATTGTATCTCAATTTTGCTTTCATGCCTATTGTCTTTCTCCTGGCTATTCAAGCTCCAGGAGAAAAAAACCCTCATGCAGACAGTACTACTTTACAGACGCTGTCTGACAGGCAGCCAGTGTCAGTGCTGGGGCTGAACTTGGTGCAGAGGGCTTGGCTGACAGTGTGAGCAAGCAGGTTCGGTGACAAAGGCCAGCATTGTAGTGTGGCTCCTCATGCTGTTCACAGCTAGAGAAAAAGGATGTTTCTTTTAACAGCACTGCTGCCTCTCTCCCAGCACCCCCTTCCCATTTCCCCAGTAAAACTTTTGCTACCAACATCCCTTTTTGGCCATGTGACACCTGGAGATTTGCTGTGCTTCCTGGCAAGTGTCAGACATTTTTCTGTCTTCATTAAATCTATGCTTCCCTCTCCTCTCACTGCATGAGCAAATGCCAAGGACCACAGCTTTAGTTAACCACGTATATGGCTATTGCTCTGGTAATAAGCAGATATTGCTCTACTGGAAGGGATGTATGTATTCTTCATGGGTCTATTGAGAAAATAGAACTAAATACTGAAAACTAATTGCTTACAAATTCAAGTTTATTTTAGTTGGAAAAGAAAAACTGACATTTTCTTTTCCTGCCTGAGGAATAAAATGAAGGTGAAAAGGTTAGGTTTGCTCTGGTGATGACTAAACACAGCAATGAATTTAGAAGGCTTGGACTGTCATGCTGTATAATTGCTGAAAACTATTATTTGCTTAGAAGTCAGTAAGTGTATGGTTTCCCCAGTTTCTGATTGACTGAGACATTTTATTTCAATTTAATGTCATTTAATGTGGTTTTCAGAAAAGCACAGAAAACTCTCTATTCTGGTGCAGCTCAGCTGGCCACAGATTTGCATTAAGTTATTTTCTCACTGCTTTCTGACTTTTATTAGGAATGAATGTCATTTCCCTGATACAATAAAAATATAATATAAAATTCATTTGGATTTCCACACTTGTGTATAAAACATAGAACAATTTCCAGGAACCATTTCTGGATTGTCCTGTTGGACATGTAGTCCATTTATCCAAAGCCAACAAGAATTAACAAGAATAGATAAAAGTCAAGACAAATCTGAGGTTGGGGGAGGACAGTGGAACTTACTAAATTATTTACCTCAACAAAAACTTTCAGCTCAACCTCTCTATGCTCAAGAGATTTATTCAGCCACAAAACATGGATGTACACTAGTGAAACAGGCGGGCTGTGACTGAAAAAATAGATAACAGGAAACCTTTTTCTTGTGTATGGCTTCCCTTCCACCTCACCTTCCCACTCTGCAGTTTGGGATTGGTTTGCTTTGACAAAGGTAAATGGTGGTTTTATATGGGGAAACTATTATATTCTCATGTAATAAATGGATGCCCAAAGAAAAAAGCAAAGTTACTCAGAGCGATTCCTTTTGGCCAGCTGGATCCCAGCTTTTGAGCTCCTTTTTCCAGGCTATCCAAATGTGACAGCCACAGGTTTGATGTGATACGATTTTAGCTCAGGGTCTATGCTCCAGGCACTGGAGGAAGTATCTGGAAAGAAGTAATGTGGTATCTGAGCAGATACTTCCCATCTTCTCAAAGAAAAAGGCAGCTGGTTGGAGAAAACCACTCCAGGAGCCAGACAGAGAACATCTAAACTAATAAGCGGTGAGGACCAGGGACTGGTGGAATAGCAGAGAGAAGGGTAGGGAGCTCAGCTCCTGAATTTGGGCTGTACGTGAGCATGGCTTACCCCCAGCTGGCACCCACCAAACCCACGCCTAGCACAGCCCCCACAGCAGCAATGATGCCATGCCACAGCTATGGCCCAGGCAAGGGCATGTTTCACACACTGCCACAGCCCACAAGGTGCATTACATTGTTCCTAGTCCTAGTGTGAACAGAAAATACATAAGGGTACACAGGAGGTTAAACTCATGTTTAAACTGCTACTTAAAAAAAAAGGTGACTAAAGTAGGTTTTGAAGTCATTATGTGAGCATTTAAATAAATCAAAAGTGATAATGGCACTGCAGTTCCATGGAGAGCTGTCAAGTATCCAACTTACATGAAATACAGACTACTGGTTTACAGATACATAAGATCTAAATGCAGGTCTTTGGATCACAGGGCCACATTTTCAGAGTAGTTCACCCAACAGCTCCCATTTTCACTTCTGATCACTTCCAGATGTGATTGGCACTTGCAAATTCTGTGGTTCTTACAACATGATGAGCTGTGTCATAAACAAATAACAAACACTTCTGTGGAGATGGTTGAAATGCAAACAACAAGTTCGTGGCCTTCCCTCCCACACCACAACTTCTGCACAACTGCTCAGAGTCCCACCTGAAAAATCTGCCAGGAATTTCAGAGTCCTTTCTGCACCTGCAACAGGTGACCTGGTCAGAGGTAAGGAACAGGTAACAAACTCAATGACTGGAGAATCTCACCGAGTCTTTCTTTGATGTTCTTAAGTCTAATTTGAGCAACAAAGACTATTTCTCACATATACAGGGGAACGTAGAGATGATCAATTACTAATCTGTTGCCAGTCTGTCCTCTGTAAGACACAGCCTTCAAAGCTACGCTGCTTACTGCACATAATTTCAAAATATCTCAGGTAAAACACAAGACACTGTCCCTCATGGCATGGAAGTCTTATTTTAAGTGAAATTAAGAGACAACTTTTGAAAGGGCTGTTTGAAGCCTTCATTTGCTATGGACAACGAGTAGGGGATGCTCTAGCACCTTCAATCTTGAATGGGAGAAAATGCCCTCCTCTGTAGTACATGTTAATGGCAGACTGAGATGGAAAGAAGCTTCAAGGCACAGAAGTTCCTCCAAAACCCTGGTACTTACCTACACATGGGAAAGGGGAATTTCTAGGGATAACTTCATCACTATCTTATCTTCCAACTACCTTCTTTTTTCAGAGGGAAAGGGATATAATTCCTCATAACCTTTCCTAGGGTACTGGTGACTATCAGAAATTTGCTTTTGCTTCTGTTTAGATCTGGTGTACCTGTCAAGTACCCTTCATTCTGGGATTGTCTGTGAAGTAGGTGGAGGTACGCTTTCAGCAAAGGGGGATGTACGTCCTTCCCTTGACCTGCCACAAAAATGTTACCACCAGTGAAGATGGGATGGCTGGGATGCCTGGGTCCAGACATTGGTGCCTGATCCATATCTACATTGTTAACTGCAACACAGTAATAACATTATTAATTGCAATATAATAGTGATGCCAACTTTATTCATGTAGGAGAATATTTAGACAAATTAAAAATTTGGAAATCAAGGATGAAAGCCTGGGAATTTTGCTATTGGTTTCAGTGGAGCCTGGACTGCATGATGTAAGTATGAATTTACATTTTCATAACATGAAAGAAGAGGGTGGCTTGCGTCTGACTTTCTGAATTGAAATGTCTGATAAATTTCAAACTAGTCCTTGAAACATGGTTCTTTGTCAAGGAGTACCCAAGGGAAAAGAAGTTCTTTTAGGTGTGCTCTATTAGAGTGATCATACCTCATTTCAAAGTAATTTCTTTAGTCACCAATATAGGGGCCTGCAAGAACTTCATCTGTCTCCAGAAAAGATGAGTTACGATGACAGATTGGGCAGAATACAGAAGTTGCCAAAATCTTCTAGTTTTCATGCTCAGTTTCAATTTCACATTTTAATACAAACTTTCTGAATCTTCTCTGGTTTTGTTTTTGGTTTTGTTCTGTTTTTTTTTGTTTGTTTTGGAAATACAAAATACAGAGAGTTATTGGCAAACAGTCTTAACATGGGAAACATTAATGCATGTCACCTTTAACAGTGAAGTTCCCCTTAAAAGATAAATCTGATCTAAACCTTGGCTCCCAAGACAAATATTCTGTAGTTTACCTCATGTGGAGCACATTATGTTTGGCTCCAAAACAGTTTGTGTCAAAGGCAATTATTTCTGTTCTCTAATCACAGTCACAACAATGAACTAGGTTTAGAATATAAAATAAATGTATACAATTTTCTGACTGCCTGATGCTTTAACTGTTTTAGCATCTGATCATTCCCATTAAAGTAAGGAGATGTAGCTGGGCATAGCCATTGCAGATGGTAAGGTACGTTAGATGTGTTGCACACAGCCCTTTTCTTTTTGTCCAGGAGACCTTACTACCTTTACACCTGAAAGAACAGGGAGATTATTGCATTCACTTTTACTAACTAATTACATTCAAAACAATTTCTATTATTCTGAGCAAGAAAGAGAGAATGATGCCCTGATAAATGTACCCACGCTGGCTGATCTTTACAATGAATGGGAAATGATGACATTTTGCTTTGCTTTCCTGTTTGATTTCCTCAAGTAATTTTATAATTTGAGACTTAAAGCATATACACAGGTTTTTTTGCGCCTCTTTAATTTGGGATGAAGTGGGTGATTTTTCTAAGAATCAATAAATACATGTCGCTGAGGACTCTAGGGCATAATCCTCCCTGAATTATCCCCTTGAGCCACAAGAAGTGGCAGGTACCACCTGCAAAACCGTAACACCTCCAGTTCCAGCCCTGCCTGTGCCAATACCCCAGCCACAGTGGAAAATGTCCTTTAAGCTCTCTCTGATAAAACCCTTGTTTACACCAAATGGTTTGACCTCACTATGACTTCTGACAGACCTCCTAGCCTTTAAAAATCATTAAATATGCACTTCTGTCAAAGTCCTGAGGAAAAGGCAGGGCAGGAGGAAACAAATGCTCCAGTGCTGTTGGGTTTTAAGCCCTCGCACATCTATGTTGCAGACTTAAGACTGTAACTTCAATGGCTTCAGCACAGGTTCCCCAGTGGTTAGGAACCTGGTTTGCGAGACAGGGCACTTGGCTAAGAGATGCTATTAATAACATGATTGATTTTTATGATTAAACTATTTTTGTTTCTCAGCAAATTTTAAAATATGACTGTTGTGAAACATGGGATCATAATGAAATGCTAAGGTTGTGAATTTGCTCCTCTGGTACTATTTTGAGAAAGCCATGAAAAGCACTGCATCTTTGAGAGCACGGAGGATTTTTTTCTATTTAATTTAATCTACATAGTTAGAAGGAAAATAAGACATAAGCCTGAAATAACATAGGAATAAAACATGATCTTATGTCTAGTCACCTGCCAATTACTTTGACACTGAAAAGCAAATAAAATCCCCCAAACCCTTTAAAATTAAAGTGACAGATTCAGTAGTGAATTGAAACAGAACTAAAATGAAATTCACCAAACAGGATGTTCTTCCTCTCTGCCCTCTTCTGCGCTCACACCACACAATAAATAATTCAGCTAAAAAGTCAATTCATGGAGTTGCTTTATTTATTTGGGCACTGCCTATGCCTTTCTCCATAGATCTGCCAAACATATCTTCCCACAAACATGTTGCTTCAGTCCTGGGCCTCACTTAAATGGCAGACAAGGAATCTCTATGAATTAGATTGAGACCCTCATACTCATTTCACAATTAAACAAATCCAGATTTGAACTTGGGTTTTCAAAGGTGGACAGCTAGTAGAAGCAAGTGTATTTCATGCTTAAAGGGGAGGTAAAGTTACCTCTGCTCTACAAATGACATAAAGTAATTCCCAAAGAAATTTGACAACAATATAGGCTCAGATCACAGTAAATTATATCACTTGACAGCTAAACTGGAGAACTAAGTCTGGAATTGCCAACAAAACTCAAGACACACATTTGGATATATGGAAAGCTTTGCCATTTCGAACTGAAGGAAGCTTGCACAGGCATCTTATGAGACTCATAAAGAACCTTATCAGCTGCAAAGAAGTGTGTAAATTCTGAGGATCAGATGAAAGTTTTTTGCCTTTTTTTAAATAAAATCATTCAAAAGGAGAAGATAGAACAGACAACCATCTGCAGTGTAACCACATAAAAGACCCCATGGCAAATCCAAACCCATTAGCAGAAGTGCTTGACAAATCTGCCAAAGAGCCAGATGCTGCTTATGAAGGAATTTCTTTC
>NW_010166627.1:59708-107801 GCF_000695765.1 Mesitornis unicolor
CCACTTGTCATCTGCATCCTCTGATTTCTGTTCCCAGAGTGGGACAGGGATGCTCAGATTTAGCTGCATGTCGAGAGAGATGAGGCACAGAATCACTCTCTGATAAGACTACCTTAACATAAATAGAGGACACCAAGTCTGAAATATTAAAAGGAAAACAGCTTTAACAAGTATGTACATCATATGTGGAAGATGCAGATGTTAGTAAACAGAAAACAAACCTGCAATTAGTTTATTTGCACGTGATCTCTTTTCACATGTGTTTATTTTGTCCATTCTATTCTTGTTTCCTACAATTTTTTTTCCCTAATGACGAATCAGGATCTAGTCACATGGCAAGAGGTGATTTTTGGCATGCTAAATACTAGCACAGCATAGTAACTGTATGGTGTTATTTAAATGTTTTCTGAGTGCATAGACTGATCTATTGTATTTAAAATGTGTCTGAGCAGGTTGTGAAATATCTAGTCAAGAACTTAGACTTAAAAATACTTGAGGAAGGTAGTTATTCATTCAAAAAGTAACCTGTACCAATGTCAGAGTAGGGGATTTGGATCTAAATGAACAATTTTTTTTCATGTCTGCATTCTTCTAGGAATCTATTCAACTGGTTTTGAAGTGCAAAGTAGGCGGAACCAAATACTTTCACTATTCAGACTCACCAGTGGTAAAATATATTTGGAGTATCCAAGAGGTCAAAGAAGCTGGAACAGAGTCTGAATTAGTTCTCCTGTGTCCTGCTGTAATATGATCCGACAGAGCAAAAAATAGAGCAAGGGAGAAAGAAAGAAACAGAGCTCCTTCTCTTTGTGATTGTATGTGCTGCACTTGAAGGACCAACACTGTCATTTTATGGCTCAAAATCCACTTCAATTTTAGGATAAGGCTGTAAGAATCTATTGGATTAAGTACAAGTAATTGGAGGTATAATCTTAGGTTATATTCTTTCACTCAAAAGAAATATCTACCCTATCCCAAGACATTCCTGAAGGTTCAAAAAATGTTAAATTCTGATTACTACGTTATTTAAAACAGAAATACATGCACTCCTTTTCTCTCTCTCTGAAATTGAAAAATACTACATATACAAAAAAGGACCACAACTTAGCAGATCAACAGATTCAGTAAAAACTTGTCAAAATGTGGGGGGTGGGTAGGGAGGAAGAACAGAGAGAGAGCAGGAAGTACAGTGAATGCCTGCTCTGAGAGTCAGTGCTCATCTTTTAAAGGTCAATCACTTGGACCTTGTCCACTCACTTTACAGAGCAGCAATATACTCACTTTACACATAAATTAATTTCAGCCAGACTAGTGACTGCCAGACTGACATCTTGGAACTGCTGGCAATCCAAGAGCACTGCACACCAAGCTAACAAATGCTGGCTGGTCTGTAATGCACCGTGAAGAACACACAAAAAAATGAACTTAAATACCATCTATGTATGTGACTGGTTATAACTCAGGCTGTATGCTGGGCTACCAGTGCCCACACCATGATCTGACAGAAACAAGCTGAGCCACAGGCAGTGGGAAGGACGCTGGCCCGCTCACTCACACTGGTATCTGATCTGTTCAAAATAGATGAGTAATAACCTGGTGCACACTAAGCCCCTGAGATTTCTTTGGCCCTACTCCCTCCATACACCTGCAGCTCCAGCTAGAGAAAGTGGATCGAGAAGAGTGACAACAACCTTGCAAATGGACTTAAAATTGCATTTAACTGCTGCCATCAGCATATATGTTACATTTTGCCACCTGTTTATTCAGTAGTAATGGGAGTAGAATATATGTTGTTATCATTTCTGCCTGCTGTAAAAATAGCTGCCTTAGTTGCCCAAGTTATACTGTGCAACAGCACCCATGTATAAAAGGGGTGATGAAATGGATGGGAGATAGTGATAGAAGAACTGCACCGTGCACTGCTGTACCTGTGCTGATAAAAGGTTGTTCTGAAATGATGACTACTAGATTACATGGATTATTTCAATGTGCTTTCAAGAATCTTTGATCATAATATTCATGTTAAATTCTCTGTGTACATTTTTATTTATAGGTTGCCATTCCTGGTTGAAAGTTATTACTATGAGTATGTTGGTTTTAGTGGACTTCTTTTATGTGAAATTTTGGATATTACTGTTGCCTTCTTTTCAGTTCTTCAGTAGTCTCTTTTCTGGTTTTAGTTGTTGGAGGTTTTCTTGGTTCTTAACTGTGTTTAATACTTAGTTATTGACACAGCTCCAGAGTTTCATTTTTGCCGTTTTTTTCCAGACCTTATGAAGAGCACTAACATGAATTTTGGTTGAAGGGCACTCACCAACCCATTGCCTATGACAGTAGAATACAGGTAACAGTAATTCAGCATGTGTGAGGGTGTTTTCATGACTGGGGTCTGCTAAATAACTTGCACTCCTGACCAGGCTCCAAAGTCTCAAAGCATTTCAGAAGTCACAATTATGTCAAAACTATTAATTATACAAATAGATGAGGGGGTTCCAGTCCTCCTCACAATTAACCACAAACATTCACATAAAAACATTTCCTTTCTCTGAAGAGGGGAGAAATAACAATGAGAAGAGATTAAAATAGATATAGATGCCGCAATATCCTGGGATTCACCACCATTGTTCATGGAAGCCATATGTAAGGTAGGAATTACTCAAGATGATGGAAAATTTTCTCACAGATCAGTCTGGGGTAGCAAAAGAGACTGGATTTAGGTGTGCTGGTTACAGGATACTCTGGTTCAAATCCCCACTCCAAGAAATATATAATACAGGTGCCATGTAGAATGGCTTTCACAACAGCCTAATATTTAGGACATTGACTTAAGATTTGTAAGACATAAGGTCATATCCAATGAATAAACACATACAAAATACCAACTGCCTTTAAATGCATATATTTTTGTGTTTGTTGATTAAAAACTGGGAAAAAATAAGCAGTCATGAAACATTTTAAGACTAGGTGGTTCAAGCCATTATTCAATAGGGTTTTAACCATTTTCAGAAAACACCTAAACAAACAGGAATGACAGCAGATTTCTAAGGGGACAGTAAATCAGATAAATCCTTTAAATTTAAATTAGTACATCGCATCATGCAGTCACACAGTATTTTGCATTATCTCCTCTATCTCATACATAGGACATAATCCTACTAATAGTTAACAATAAACTCAGACCTGTTAGAATAGTATGTTTCTCTCTTTCTCGGAGACCTTTATCTCATTTCCAGATGTGTTAGATTTTTCCTATTTTTAAAATAGGCTTTAAATCATTAGCAGTGATTGTTTCTTGCATTCCAGTAGCACAATTCCATAGTAGAAAGCTCTTAGCTTTCATAGTATGAGACATTAGACAAAAAGACTATGTACTTGCATTTAAAGGTAACTCCAAAATCTCCAAATTACTTCTACTAGCACTGCTGTTAAAATCTTGTTTGTCCTATATTTTTTTTTTTAATAAGGTGACATAAATTTCAAAAAAGTGTTCAAAACTTGGGTTTTTTTGCTTTCATTTATCCCAAAGTCTGACACACAATTTATTCAGGTTAATGGAAGTCTTAACACTGACATGATCTGGCATGGAATCTCCCAGAGAGAATATTACTAATATAATAGAAAATATTTTATGCCTGATTTTAACAAAAAAACAGGAATTTGTAACATCTGAAATATGAAAAGTACATTAATTTTATTGTTATACCCACAGGGATCTGTTAATATAAACCATTCAAATACTTCCCCGTGATGTCATCAGTTACCATGTGTTTGCACTCTAAATAGATTATTGTAATTTCTGTAAACATATCATATATATTTTTAGAACTCTGTGGGGGCTTGATCCAGCGCCAACAAAAACCAACGGGCAGACAGTAACCAGCTTCAATAGACCTTGAGTAACCAGAAGACTGAATTTCTAAAGTTAACGAATGAGAACATCAGAGTACAGCAGGCAGAGAGATACTACACAGATTGCTCTAAAAATAGGAAAGACTTGCGCTGCCTGAAAACTACATGCCTGAAAATACAACATACATAGCAAGGTAACATACTCCTTGTAGCAACCGTCGCACAATTGTCGTGGCTGCTGTATGTCATTCAGTTCCATGTATCTGCGCAGTCATCTCCCTAATTATATTATTTTGTTTGACTCAAGCTGCCTAAGTGGCATGCAGACTAAATACGTGCACCAAACCTTTAATAAGTAACAGATTTGTATAAAACATTCTCTCAACTGCAAGCTAAGCCTGCGTGTCCCAGAATGTAACCTTTATGAGAAATCTTATTCCACAACGTAGTCATTTTAAAATTGGAAAATTGTGATACTTTTTTTGCCAGCCACTGTCTTGACTGAGAAGTCTGGGCTTGATTCTGCCAAACATTTCTCTTAGGTGAAGTGTTTATAACTATAGTGGCCTCGCTGACATGAATGCTCTATACTGACAGAAATACAGTATCCCTACTGTTGACTGGAATTTTTCTTCCAGTTCCCAAAATTACTTGTGGCAATCTTTCAATTTCAACCTTATTTATTCTGTCTTTTCTAGTAAATTTGTGTTGCTGTATCTGTTCATTTTTATAGTTTGCCCCAAACCCAAGAAATACTAGCAGCTAATCACAAAGTATTTTTTTCTGCCAAAAGAATAATTGTATTTTTGCATGTGTTCCCTTCTGGAACTGAACAGTTTTGCAGAAAAGCAGAATCTGTAAAATCAAAATAAGTGCTTTCATTGCCTTTGCTCATATTAAAAATCTAGCTGTTCATCTTGTAATAATTCGGCAATGCAACAGGGGATAGCTGGTGGAGCCTGGTTGCTCAGAAGAGTGATACAGGAAGCTGTCTTCACAGTCAATAGAAGGAAGATCAGATAAATGGCATCTCTGAAATAACTACCCTACACGTCTAGTTCAGGGTGAGATGAATCTCATCTTCAGAGGTTTAATCAAACAGAGTCCTCTCAATATCTAATTTCTTCAAATACAACCCATTTATCACACTGTTATGATCTGCAGAATTTTCAGTGTGAGATACAGTTCAGCTATGCTACTCCTGACTCAGAAAAGCATTTAAATTGACTTTCAGCCAAGATATGCTACATATGGTTCACAGACAATGAAATCTTACCTTCTCAAAAAGATAGATGAGAAGAAAATGAGGGAGCATGATGCAGCTATGAAAGCTTGGTAGTCTGAGCTTGCCCATTTTTACTGCACAACCAATACCATTTACATTTTCCTATTACAATTGCTGAAACTTTAATGACAATTTCCATAGCTGTTGCTAGCTTTTATTTCTTGCATCTCTTCACCATGTAACAATAAACATTTGTTGTTTATCTCAAACTGGAAATGAATGGGAAGATACTGCTGGTTTCACTCTCCTAGGAACTGGTGTGCAAAGCATCAACTGTGTTCAAACAGACATGGGAAAGGCATGACAGCTTCATGACAGAGTCTGCCAGGTGACCTGAAAAGCTTGGATTGATTTGAAGAATTACAATGTCAGATCTGGTAAATATGGACAATTATATGATATTAAAATAAAGTTAATTCCTGACTGAAAGAATCAACCATCATCATGTTCACCCTGAGATAAGTCTGTGAAGGTCTTGCTGAGGGAATTAGTGAAAGAGAAATATCAGGTGTACTTTACACAGTCAAAACTGCTGAGAATGAAACACTGTTTGAATGAAATATAAGGATGAATGAAATATAAGGATGAATGAATGAAATATAAGGATGACATATAAGGATGGCCATGGAAACACTGTTCAGTAATGCACTCATGCAGTATTGGTGTAGCTCAGTGCCCCTAAATTGCAGAGGACACAAACTTCGGTCAAGTGAATTGAATGTTAAAACTGTGGTAGCTCTCACTGTCATGCCAGACCTTCTATTTACTTGCAAATGTATTAATGACAGTAATTGTCTTTGGACATGTACATGCACTCTACATCCTGACCAATGCGAAACCATGAGCAGTTATCAAAATGAGTCCAGTGAGAAAAATGTGAAAGCCTATTTCTCATCAGAAGTTTTAAGAGAGACTTTTAAGATGAAGAAGCAGAAACAGGAACTAATACATTTTAAATCTTACTATATGGTGCACTTTTAAGAAGTGTGGGTGTAGAAGAACAGAACAGCAATCATCTGAGGAGCAGCTGCATTTTATGCTAAGTGGCTCAGTGAAACCCATATTATATTGAAATATTGGAGAACTTTTTTAAACACAGAAAAAACATCCCTCTGCACTTTTTGGACAGCCTGTTTATCTGTCAACAGTGTCTGTGCATATGATTCAATATTTACCAGTGGTCATCATCAGTGAATTTGTAGTTCAGTAATACATAGGAGCAAACTGTCTAGTTGGTACTAACACAAGAGCTATAAAGCTTCTGATTACACTCTTCTTACAGCATCTGAATAACTCTTAAAAGGGAGGACTTGCTTAAGAGTGGATTCTTTTCCCTTGTGCTTCTGGAAACAAAAAGAAAAGTATATAAAGGAAAAGACAAGTCAGGAAGAATGAATATTGAATATTGAGATATTGGATCCACAGGTTTGTAGGAAAAATTATGCAATGAGAATGGAGAGCATCTTACTCCATAAGGCTTAGCTTCAACTTACCAAGACAAAGATCCATTGTCATTCTGTGAATAACCAAGTAAAGAATTTTTGACACCGCTACGTGTTTTCTTTTTGACACCATTATATGTAAGTGACAACGTTAACTTAACGGCTAACTTTCAGCCCAAGCTTACAAAACTACTTGCTAAAATCTTCAAGTTCTCCCTTTTTTCCCCATAGGTATCATCTTCACAATATAAATATCATGGTTTAAAGAAGGTAAGTATAAAAAAATATATGGCTACTTTCTTTTAACCTTCCAGGAAAAAAATAAACCATGGTCAGAGACTAAAAAAGCATTATTTCTTTTCCTATAAACAGTGGACTTTGAGGAAGCAGCAAAATTTCCATTTGCAGGGACTTCTTCTCCCTGCCCTTGTTTCTCTCATCCCTATTCCATTTTATAGCCCAGAAAACCCAATATTTGTTGTCAGATCTCAATTCCTGATATGACCTTGGTCTTACAGTGGAATCTCTGGCAGGCCTGGTGGGAAGGGAAGGAGGATTTGGGGGTACCAAAGATGAGCTCATCAAGCACTTTGTTGTCTCAAAGAAAGATGCTGCCCTGGGATGTGCAGCCAAACTGAAGGTGCTGAAGCTGAGTATGAGCAACAGTCTGGGACTCAGGACTTAGCATTTTACTAGACCTCAGAGTCACACATATTCTAGTGTTTAACTCCTTTCTGCAGCAAGTTCTTGATGTATGAGGCTATAAGTGTAGTGTACAAGTTTTAAGGCAACAAGATGCTCCTTTATTAGAATTAAAAGAACTTATTTTATTATCTATGTAAAAATGGATCTAGTTAATAAATGCACTTCTAATTAACAATTAGTGTTAATTCACTACCCTATACTTCAGTGATTATTGTATGACATAAAATTAAATGTAGAAGCTGTTCAGCATACTTGGAATTGTTACCATTTTAATGTATACCCACCATATAAGAAAATTAGGAGCAATGTATGTTTATAGGTTCTGAAAAAAGGAACTTTCTTCCTAAATTCACTAGTGAATTTGATATAGGACCAATGTCCTGCAAGTTTCTTCTGTCTTGTCCAAACCTGCAGTATGATGGTTGGCAAGTCCTAACAATTTTCTGCCTTTGTCTCACACACCATCAACTCCAAAAAGCTGTAAGCACTTTGCACAACTGGACGGCTGTCCAGACATGCAGGGTGAATTTGAATTTTATTAGAAAATCGTGAAGAAAAAATGTATTTTTGATATAGCCAAAATACCACCATGATTAGTTATCATCATTTAGGTATTATAGCTAAACATTTGGGGAGAAAAGGAAGTATTCATAAACAGTTTGTAGAGATTTGACAAAGTAACTCCCAAGAAACTTTGTCAGAATTTGTAAGACAGAGTTGTTTGTGAAACAAAATTTATAACAGAGGTGGTGAAGAGTCACGTCTGTTTTCTTTTGTGTTTACAACTCATCTATCCACCACAACTTTAGTTCTTAACTACAGTTACATCTCCATCTGTGTGCAGCTTACCTGCCTGTCAACATAACAACCATTTTCTATAAATAAATGCTGACAATGGTGGATTTTTACTGCATGTATAGCTGGCTACTTCTGGAAAACCTTTTTTATATGCTGCATAGGTTAGTAAATTCCCTTAAAAAAATTACTAGTCACATCTGCAGTTTAAGTGTTTCTTTCTAAAAGACACATCAAGGCCAAGCAAGACAAAGAATCTGCTGATACATACATGTCACTCCAAGAATTCTCCTGACAAAGTTCCCACACCCAATTTAATTACTTTCCTACTGTAAAAACACTTTCCATCTGCATTTATTGTAATAGTTTCAAATCCAAAACCAACAGACTATAAAGCTAGCTAAATAAATGAATGATATTGGCCTTAGGTCCTAAGCCAGGAGCTATTCTGTAAGGCTGTGTGTCTCCAGCATTCATTTTTATGCTGATGTTTCATTTTATGTGCAATATTTTCACTTAAGCCTTGTTTAGAGAAGAATTACCTTGCTGCAGGCTGTAAAATTTTATGTGCGGCGCGGTGTCCTCTAGCGCTGCTCTGGCCAAGGCTCTGCCAGAGATTCCCCTGCAAGACCAAAGCCACGTCGCGAATCGAGATCTGACCAAAAAATTCCACTTCAGGCTATATATGCAGCACTGCACACGCACAGGCCAGCAACAGTATTTACAACTGTATCTGGTATCTCCTCAAAGTCAGGCCGTGGAGCTTGAAATGAAAAGCATTTTTGCTTGAAAATGCACGTTAAAAAATAGAAACTACCAGATTTAGACTCCAGACTGACTATTTGTAACATGGATTCCCTTTTGCACATGGGAGAAAAAAAGAATCCTCTTCCTCAGACTATGTACAAAGAATTTAGCTACAAGTCATAAGAAATGTCCTGATATACTGACAATACACCATATTCTGGGTCCTCAGAGTCATTGCAATGTCATACTCTGAGGAAACTACATCAGACTATGGACTCATAGTTTTCAAAGACTTGAGATATAACAGCCTCATTCTGACAAGCAAGACACTCAAAACTGTGCACACACATAAGTGTTTTGCTAAATAAGGATTCTCCATGCTGTCAAAGTCCTTGGAAGAGCTTGACCTTTATAATAAATTTTAATCCAAAATAGTAGCACAGCAGATACATTTTTCATTTAGAAGTTATTAAACTAGGACTGCAGGGAAAAACACGTCTCCAATGAAGTCCTGGGCAAAACTGCTATTGACTTCACTGGAAGCATATTTGAGCATTGAATTTTGTATTTCCTTACATACATACAGTTCTTACCAAACAAAATAAAAAGATGTATTAATAACTGACATGGGCTAATCAAAGAAATTCAGATGGTGCACAGCACAGCTCAAGCCACAGAAATTATATTGGCCTTGGATAATTGCAGGTGACTCCCAGAGGATCCTGCTGCTGCAACAGTGGCACAAACACATTGTTAAGGGTGGAACTTGGGGTCAAATCTTGAATTATTTTGCTTTTCTGAGTTTCAATCACAACGTTAGTGTGACATCAGGTTTGTTTTGTGGCTCTCCTCTCACAATTAAAAATTCTGATTTTTTTTTGAAACTGGAACAGGCCTTCTAAAGAGAAGCAAGACAAAGATAGACAAGAAACACTGCAAACCACCAAAAATTGAAGAAAATCTTCCACTGCAGCTCAACAGCTTACTAATGACAGAAAGATGCGCACTTAATGGCACATCTAAAACAATTACTACTTCACCTGCTCAAAATTATACATACACGTACATACATACGTAAAACATGGAAGTCAAATCCATTTTTCCATGTACATGAAATTAGTGAAAACTGTGTTTGAAAAGGCTTTTTAAAAGAAAGGCCTCTTCCCAATGTAGGAACACAGTGGTGTGTATTTCAAAAGTGAAAAAGAAGTTTTGATAAAAGTAAATTTTCCCAAATAAAGTCTGAATTGCCCACACTGAAAATTAACTATGTCATCAGTAAACTTCAAGACTCAAGTGTACAGAAAATGGATAAATTAAGTGAGATTTGATTACACAGATTTCCTACGCTATTCAATAGGACTTTAAAAAAAAAATTAGTTATGGATGAGAATTCAGCATTATGGTACCACCTAAACTCAACAACCTAGATGCTAGCCTCCATCTTTAAGTGGGAAAAGGGAAAAAACGCTTCCAGAAAGAACACCATTAAAATTGATCCAATCATTTGTTCTTTGCAAAGCAGGTCTCTGATGCTATGTATCCACAGCACAGCTCCGCCTCACGCCCTGTCACCGCGCTGCAGTCAGTCGGCATTTGCCCTCCAGTACCATACCTGGGATTCTGCGGCTCTGAAGCATCTGACTCTGTACACGGTTTCTTTACCTGCAAAAGCAAACAGACACCAGTTACTGTTACTTGAAACACAACTTCCTCACTCACGGTACACGCATTTTACAGCGCTTAAAGTGGATCCAGCTCTGCTCACCATGTTCTCTATAAAATACTTCCCGCGTTTTACAGCAGCAGTATGCACTACTAAATAGTGTGTTTCATTATTATCCCATGAACAGCTGCCAACTGCACTTCCCCAGGCTCCATTAGTATGTAAAATGTTCAGCTAAAATAGCTGGGGAGTAGTCTAACTGGGAACAAAGAAACCAAAGAGTCAGATTCCCCACTTCGAAACGAGAAAGCCATACTGTTCTCGGCTCGGCAAAGAAATGTTTTCCCAGTTGATACTACTTCTGTTTCCTGCTAAAGCTCACAATAATAAACACCAGATTCTGGGGTAAAGTGCAGCACTAGCTAAATAATTCATAGATTAATTTTCCTTTTGTGAATCTGCTAACGGTATGTTAACTGTATTTTCCTAATATATCAAAGAACACATTCATCATTTCCTTACACATTTGCAATCTGTAACTACATAAAAGGTATTTCAACTTCCATATTAATCTCTGCAATACGTTGCTATTAGCTATGTAAAAGGGAAAAAAATCCATCACTTTCAATTAAAAACAGAAAACTGTTCTCTTGCAGACTAGGTATCTCCTAGGGATCTTCAGGATTTCCTGAAAAAATTTAATTGCACCTTCTGGTAACCTAAATTTCTTGCACTTTCAGGAAAGAGACAAACATTTTCCTCACTTGAATGCTAATGCAGAATCCAGGGCTGTGTGGGAGGTTTTGAAACTCCATTTTTAAAGCCACCTAGAAACATCATAGTCGCTCAGACTTACTTGACGTGATGAATGAAATACAAAGAAATACAATCCTATTACAACAAGCAAGGTTCAATGACAGTTTTCTGTAACACATTGCATCAAGAGATTCTTTGATACTTTTCTACTACTTTAAAAGCATTAGAGAAAAAAATTGTGACTGTGATTCACTTCTATTGAAGTCATTGGCAAAATACTCACCAACAAAACAAGGACAGCTCTCCAACAGAAAAAGGATTAGGCTGATGCTAAGTATTTTCCCTGTATACCTCAACTGAATGCCATGCAGCATCACTCAGAGATGTCTAAGTACAAGCATGGTTCTATAGATGGTAATTTTTATTCTTGATTTGAGTTCTAGATACTGAAAAAGCAGCATGGTTCCATACGTGGTTTTTCATAGAAGTCAGTTTTCAGTAGCAATAATGAAAATTTCCCCGTGATGATAACTTAAAACTATCTTTACTATCGTAATAGGTGTCATCCAAAGCACTAAAAAAGTAGCAAACACAAAGGATCTTCCAAATAATATGTTTTGTTTGATCTTTACTACAGATCTTTTTTTTTTCAACCTATCCAGTTACTCAGTTTCATCACCACTAATTTTCCTCCTCTTGGATTGTTTCTTCACTGTTCCTACCGTGCTACTCCATGGACCTGGCAGTCACAGTGTGCCACAGAGACATGCAATGATGCAGCAGCTCAGCCTGAGAGACAGTGAAGGATCATGTAAACCCAAAACTCAAATGTACTACTTCATAAACATTCAGGTGCAAATATCACTGCTATAATTTAATGTTCACTACATAGTTAGTAAAGTGACATTACTGAAATACAGTAAAATACTTGAGACATAAGCACTTGATTGAGTACCAGGAAAATGCTCACAAAGTATATTAATACACAAGAGAAATGTTCATTCTAATGAGTGTACTCAAAATAATTTGAAGACGTTCAAATTGAAAGAGCACTTCCTTGAGAGCAAGAAGTAGATTGTATCAGCTGAGTTGTGGAGGGACTTGGCCAGAAAAAGAATCTTTCATTTTACATATAAAATATAATTGAAAAGAATTAAAAATATGTATGTTGAATTATAAAACATAATTATAACATATTAAAATATACAACACAAAGTAATTAAAACTAATTAAAAATATAAATGCATCTAATTTATTTACATCCTAGTAAAGCTCCTTTTTCTTTGTCTCTTTAGTATATACTCACTTCTGGGCTATTTTTGCTATCTCCTTGCTGTTAAATTTACTGGCATTTATACATTATACTTTTTAATTCCTTTTCCATTCATGTGGTTGCCACTAGTAGAGCTGTCTTTCACATTTGCCTCAGGGCTCAGATCTCACTCCCCAGGTCAAGAAAGTTCAACCAGTGACTTTAATGAGTTGCTGGAGAGTTTGACAGTCACCTGCCACATCCCAACACCCATCACTTTGCAAAGTGGTGGCCAGTCCTTTGGTGGCCAACTGCCACAGAAGTTCAAAGATAATTAAGACAAACACTAACACTATCCGAGCGCTTGTAACAAGCACAATACATTAAGAGCCCTGGTTTTCCTTGAAGGGGATGAGAAGTGCTGCTTCTCCCTGTTATGCAATATCTGGCTATGCACGGAAGAGTTGTCCCCTGCTCACAGTGATAATGCATCTTGCTTTGACCAACACTACCAAGTAATTGAAATGACTGGAAGATTATGCTCTGTGTGGTGAATATAAAAAAATAACCAACAAATTTTGCTACACCTTAAAAGAAAGTAGAAGAAAAGCCGCAGACCTATTGTATCAAAAAGACTCATCTCCTGTGCGATGGAACAAACTTGAAGGAAAAGAATTATTTTATATTCAAGAATATTGTAATTGAAGACAAAATATCTTTTTAAAATAAAAATATTACAGTTTTTCATCTTGGTATGCATATGATGCAGTGTGTCTAAGATCATTCTCTGAGGAAACGTGTAGCATAACCATATGGTATAGACTTGTCTTTTCCTTTGAGACTAAATGTAAACTTCATTGCATATCTTTAGGATTCCTCTTTGAGAGAAAACTTTTAATAAATAAAAATGTTATTTCTCAAAGGGGGAACAAGCATGCGATTTTCTTTCAAGTGGCAATATGGATTGAACACCATTTCACTTTAAGGCTACTCAAGTAGCAAAATACATTTTGTTATTCATAAAATTATGCCACCCTTGAAGGTGAACAGAAAATCACTGTGAAAACTTTTGATCAAAGACTAAATATAGCTTCCTTTGTCTTCAGCTGCAGTGTTTTTCCTCTTAATCTGCCTTGCTGACAGCTTTCAAAATAATTAGCTTTCACTATTGCAACGTTTATTTACATTCTCATGAGTTAAATGGTATAAAAGAACCTTTCTCATTACTCGTGCTCTGTTTTCCTTTTTTTTTCCTCTCTCTTGACACAGGTTTTCTCACCATTTCAGTTACATGTTGAGAATCACTGACAAGAGTAGTAAGACACCAGTTTCAATTGCTTTTGAATTTTGTCAAGATACACTGATACCGCAGTTGCATACCACAAAGTGTTCAAAATGTTTTAGCTAAAAATCCTTAAATCCAAATTTTTAGGAAAACACACTGTTGTGTTCATATTTTAAAAGTCACACCATTATTCTGCAAAGTGCCTTTAGTGCCTGCAAGTTTGGAGGCAGAATCCCAAAACTGGAGGAGGGGGGAGTTCCAGGTGTACTGGTACCCAGGAATCATAATCTCTGTGAAATAATGACCAAATTTGTTTCAGCTTATATGCTTCTAAAAGCACTGTTTTCATGTCATTTGTGGAAATCAGGAAAGAGACTGACATTAGCTCAACTGTCCTTCCGTGCTTTGCCAGTCCCATCTCCTACTGTGCAGATACCAGGCAATGCCCTGAAACAGGAAAACCCTGTAGACTCAAATACAGAGAGGATTAAAGGAAAAACAGGAACAGGGAGAGAGACCAGAAATGAGGTGACAAAAGAAGAACGGGATCTGCGGGGGACAAAATTAGAGGAGGACAGAAGCCAGGTAAAAAAAATTAAAATGTGGCAGATGTAGGAGTGGGGTTTAGACAGTGGAACAGTACTGGGACTGACTGGGATGGGACAGCACAGCACAGTTTGCTCTCCTCCTGTAATTAGATTTGGGACTAACACCATAAACACAAGCCTGAGCATTCATTAAATACCTGTGAAACTTGCCAGTAAATGCTTCAGTGACCAGTCTGCCCACAGTAATGGGCTGGTTCTGTTCCACCAGCTGCACTGCAGACCTAATTAACAACCCAAGTTGGGAAACTATACTTTGAACTTGCAAGATGGTGCACAAATGTTATGTTTATTCAGAAAAACAAAGGTCAAATTAGACTCTAATTGGGGAAAAAACAGACAACATTTTAGACAATTTCAGCCTTCATCTCTGCCTTGGTTCATCAGATTTCAAATATGAACATCGTTTTAAGTGTCTGATACCAGGAAGGTACTGTGAAAAAGAGATGCATTTACTAAACACTGAAGAACTTCAATTAGGATAAATGAGAAATATTTACATGATGAATGATTTAATATTAAGTACAGACTTTGGGTGCTTCATGTTTAACAAACACAGATTCACTGAAAAAAGGAGACAATCTCTGGAAAGCCTAGTGTTGCACATAATAAGAGCTGCATCATAATGCATAAGAGACTGGGTTTCCATAGGTCATATTAATTCTGGTATTTCCTTGCTTCTTATGTTTTCCTTTGCAACATTAACATCCTTTTAACATGATTTTATTGGACCTCATTACATGAGATGTTAAACTATGAACTAGTTCATGTTCTGTGAGATTCTTGCACACACACACTCATGGCATGAAACTCATAATGCAACACAGGTGAGAAATCCCTTCTAACACTTACATTAAGCACAGCTGAAAAATCTTGCGACAACAGCAGTAAATTATTCTGGCAAGTAATCTGAAGAGATCCCTCATCTACTGCATCAAATATAGCCTTGAACATCCCTCTCAAATCGGTGCAATGGGGCTGAGTAGAGCCTGCAATGTCTCGGGTCTGGAGGAAGCAGCTCTGCATGGTAAAGTTATGGAAGCCCTGACATCAAGGAGACCAGAATGAAGAAGGAAAAATACTCATTGCAGACTCAAAGCACATCTATGTGCTTGCTCAGCCTGTGATAATGCCAGCTATGATTCGGCAGAGGAAGTGAACTTCTACTGCCTGGATACCTCCCTACAGCAAATTACCCTGGTGAAAGCTCACCAGCTTCTACTTGCTATCCAGGGAGTGGGACCATGCCTGTGGAATGGCCCTAGGAGAAAATGGGGCATTCAGGCAATCAGTTTGACTGAAATATATGAGAAGAATATGGCACAGGGCCAGTCACACTTCTATGAGAATGAAGAACAAAGAAAAGTAGCTGCTCCATCAAATGTTTTTAGATGCTGACTTCGATGCTGTTTACATATAGCTTTATAACTATCTTGACGACAAAATCCTTAGCACAGAGACTGTCTGTACAATGCCTAGCTTTCCTTTGCTACCATGACACCCTTCACTGCTACCATAAAACAAATACCGACATTATCTTGACCTACAAAACCAGGGCAAGGATTAGCTTAAAGATACATTTCAGGGATTTAATAACAAAATGTAGCCATTCTGAAGACATATAGGCTTTCAAAGTGATTAAAAAAACAAATATACAAATATTAATGAGAATGAAGCAGCTTTTTGATGACTAAATTAAAATAATATGATAACTATGTATGCCTTGTGAATCCAAAATCTCTTTGAAGCTTCTACAAAAAAACCACAGAAATGCTGAAAATGCCTAGAGAAAGATCTGCAAAGAATTCTGAATGATTCCAAATTCTCAACTGAATTTTTCAACAATAAATCACTGTTATGCTACACCTCCATAGGTCTCATAAGGGTTTCAATTACTTAAGCTTAATAATAATAAGCTTACATAATATAGATATATAAAGAGTTTGTATGAAAATGTAATATGCAATGAAATAAAAATGTATATAAAAATGTAATACTATATTGTTACTCATCATCACCTTTTAAGTAAGTTTGTGACTTAGCTAAAAACCCAGACACTGATGCTACTGTTGACTGAAAGACCTTGAAGCAACAAAAAACTGATTTTTTTCCCCAATTTTTCACATTGCAGGCTGTATTTTAACTGAATCACATCCTGAAGTAGATTTATCATCTTGGCAGATCTGAAAGTAGTTCTAGTCTCAATGGAAGAATGAGGAAAAACATGATACATGAACTAACTTAATTTCAAGGAGAAAAAAAAAGAAATTCACTGTTAAGGTAAGTAAAGTTGGGTTGTTTTTGTGGTTTTGGTTGTGGTTTTTTTTTTTAAATTTAAGTCTATATGAGCTAGCCCTCAGTGAAAACAAGCTTTCAACTCATCTTCTAAACCAGGTTTAGCTATTCAATAACCCCTTCCATTTTATTAGTATCGAAATTGTTATGCTGTCACCTAAAATTGACAACTGTTACAAAAACAAATTGAGTTTTAAATATGCTGATTTCTTTTTTAAAAAATGAAAGTAAGTGCAAATTATTTAAAAGTTTTGAGTATGGAAGCAGACTGCTGAAGTTGACCTTTATATTATATGTAGCACAGTAGATGAGACTTCATATTAAAGGCCTCAGGCACATTTCCATGCTTTTAGTACACTGTGGATCCTGCATCGGAGCTTCAAACATGTAGCACAGCGCAGGGCTGAGAGGAAGAGATGGAAACAGGGGAAGTCATTGCTGTTCCACCATCACTTCTTTCTATGTTCCAGACAAACCTTTTCTAAGATAGACATGTTCATGATTAAATATGTCATTGCTACCTTCTGGTCTCCCTCATCTCTCTCCAGACTAAAACAGTAGTAACTCTGATCTGCCACACTATGTGGTGCACATCTAACTTGCAATGAAAAATAATCCAGAGAGGATACATCTAGTATCAAATACCTGCAGTTTAGGCATCTAAATCTATCTAGGCTTGTTACACCAGGCTTCCTTTACATCAAACAGAAACATACATATGAATTTCACCTGACTCAGACAGTGTGTACTCACTTATTTCAGACAGAGAGGAATTATGCCAAGAGGAATTGTGAATAATGACTGCTGCTCTCCACTGACTGTTTAAGAGGATGGGTAGTGGGCAAAACATTGAGAAAATGGAACGGTGTTGCCAGTGTGAAGGAATGCACACTGTTCCCATGCACCCTCTGTGTCTCATTACATCTTCCATGAAATCCTCTTTGCCTGCAACACTGCATACCGCAATCAAGAGAGGTAGCTCCTACTAGAGTTTCATGCTTTAGAGCATCAGCTTCTTTGAACCAATCATTAACTCTAATCATTTTAAGAAGGAGCTTTCACTTCCAAAGCATATACTAATCTGCTAAACGCTTCCACTTTTTGAGATTACTCTCTTCATCACTCCCACAACGTTTTAGATTTTCTGTATAAGCCTTTGCAGAGAACAGTGTGGATGAAACTTCAACAGGAACCAGCCTGAAGACAAGCCAAGAGGCTGGAAAGCAGCATTGTGTTTCCCCTGGATCTGACTTCACCAGGCTGGAATGATGAGCAGCAACACACCAGAGTCCTTGCTGGCGTGCACAGTACATAGACAGGAAAGTAAAGAGGGATTTAGTCAATCCAGTTAAATGCTTTTTTCATACTTCGAAGGAGACTGTAATGATTGTTTCTTTCGGGTACACTGCACAGTCTTATCACTGAAACAAGCCTTTGAGCTACCTAAATCAGATGGGTTTATCTAGCGTAAAACTGTTTCTATTGAAATGTTTTACAGAAGGAGGTGTCATTAAATTGTATGTATGACATAAATTGATACAGTCTGAGACAACTTTAACTCTTCATTTTTCTCATTCGTATCCTGTCTTCAGAGTCAAAGCTTTCTTTCCTTGGTACTTTATTGCTGGTGGAAGGGTTTCCTACATGTTTGTTTTTGCAATCTGATTAATGAGTTCACTCAGTTCAGAGCTCTAAACTTCTTACAAGTCTTTTATACCTACAAACATTTTAAAAACACATTTTAAATTGCCTTTGACACAAGTGCACTCTAAAAAATATCAGAAGGTGTGATGGTCAAGTCATAATTTAAGCAATTGGAACCTGTAAAGTACTATCTTCTACATTTTGAAATGCATTTGTACCTGCACTGTGGGAAAAACTGACATTCTTTTTTTTTTTGTTTGTTTGTGTAAGATGAAAGAAGGAAATATGCTTTCCTTTAACTGGTAGGGCAGGCAGGGCACAATAGCACTTTTTGTTTCAGCCAGGGTTACCTAATAGCTCAGAGCTCACAGAACACTTTCCCCTGCCCTGCTGGGAGGATGGGCAATCGAGCTGGCTCACCTCCCAGAAAGAAGAAAGAAAATGAGCTGACTCCCCATTCAGCTGTTGCAAAGGCAGGGAAGCTCCACCAGCCTGAAGTTCATTTATTGCCCAAGTCAGATTCAGGAGGAAATACTAAAGCCCTTGCACTGGAAATTTTTCATTCTTTTAATTCTCTTTTGCATTTCTTTTCTCTCATTCCTATTCCCTTCCTCTCTCCCTCTCTAAAGACAAGCTTGTGGCCTTTTTTTACCTTTTCAAGTCAGCGGTATGTCTCAGTGCAGCTGAATCTGCAAGTGTACCCTTGGTGCCTCCCTGGTATCTCCAAATGGGAAATCAGCTAGAAGATATTGTTCTTAATCTAGACATGGAAAAGTGCTTCCTGTTTTTACTCCAGTTCTGGTCCCATGATGTCCCCCAGATTTGTTGCGATCACAGCATTTTTATTAGTTTTTAGTGTTTGCTTTTTAAATCTCAGCATTCCCAGATACCATTGATCTCTTTTTCAAGAGAAAAACCTACTGCGATGCAGGAAAAGAGCCATGCTGTGCACTGCTTTCTAGATTTAATCTTGTGATTCCTCAGCTCCACAGAAGTACCATAAGGAAACTAGGTGTATGAAAACTGCTTTGGAGTTATCATTTAATATGCAAAGGAATAGCAAGTCATCTTCTGTTTTATGCATAAAATCCAGTGTGCTCTCAGAAAACCTGAACTTATTTTCTTTCCTCCCACTTTTCAAAACTAACCAGGGCCAACACATGCAAAGAAAAAAAAGTAAACTTTGAAGCTGAAACTTAAAGCAATGAAAGTCAGGAAGTTCAAAAGTTAATGTTCCTATGGCCGTGTAAACTTGGTCATGTTGCAAATACATGCAAATACTTCAAGCTATTTTGTTAAAGGCATATAGTACTGTGCCATAAAGCATAATAAAACATGCTGCTTTCTTTTCATGTGGAAACCCTCTTGTATAAGCAACAGTACAGTGCATTTCTGCTGCTGATGCTGATTTCTCTACTACAAGGCAAGTATCTTTGCCACAAGGTGCTTCTCTGCTCTGAAGATACTGGTGTCTCACTGGCACCCTTAGCTCACCCAAGAGCTTACATACTGACCTCCCTAGTGACAAAGGCCAACTTCTCTCCTGACTCATTTGCCTCACCAAAGAATAAGCTGTCATTCCCCTTTAAGATCAAAGAACACTTGTCACAGCTTTTCCATCCTCCACTTAAAGGAAATTTAAACAAACTGTCTTGTCTATCATCTTCTCCTTTCTGTTCTTCTCTACTGTGGTTTCTACCTAGGAGCATACTGATACCCAAGAACAGTAAACAACATGATCACAAATCCATGAAATATTCATCCTCATCACAGATGACGAAATATCTGTACGTAAAAAACTCTGTTTTAGTAAAGTCCTTTTTCTCCCTCATAGTCCTTTTTTTTTTTTTGCATTCTGTATTTTTAATGTACACATTGCTGTCTGCTAATGTTAAAGGAGATCAGTCCCCAGAAGTGTTCCTTACTCTTGGTGAACAATCTTGTGTTTCTTAGCTGCACTGAGAGTTCAGTCACTGATGCTGGGCCATGAATAAGAAGTGTCTACACCACCAGCTTCACTGTTCTCTGTGTCTCGAAGAAGAGTACTCCTCAGCTGCATTCTTCATCAAAGACCTAAAGGAGCTCTAAGGACAAGGACTGTGGTTTTGAACTATATGCAGAAAGTTCAGGAAATGTCATTTAGTGGAAAAAAAGGAAAGATTTAATGTGTTCACAATACTCTGACTTGATGTGAGCTTTGTACTAACTAGTTTTCAAGCACCAAAGTCTTCACAGAAGTCCATCCCATTTTAAAAATGAATTAATATCACGGTCTGATAGAATGGGATGGAATAGTTTTGGTACATTGAAAGCACTGTAAGTGGATTCAGCTACATGACAACTTGATTTATCAATGATTCAAAGGAAGTTCCTAGGTTAAGACTTGAATTATTTAAGACAACATGGTAGACATGAGCTCTTCCAAGTGTAGCCGCTTGTTTGCCAGTACCACTTTTACTCTTGCTCAGATACTCTTTTGGCCAACTTTTCTTCACTGTTGGTCTTATCTTAAACTTAAATAACTATAGCTATACGAGACAGATGAAATGGTAGGAGGTCAGTGCATTATCTACTCCATCTGATAGCGCAATCCATGCAGTGTGACCAGTCCAGCTCACGCACGTCATACAGACTCAGAAGAACTGCTGATCCTTGTAGATGTCCTTCAGAAGAGGAGAAGCACTAGTGATGTGCTGCAGCTTTTCCATACAATTTTTATCATATATCTATTAAGAAGGACTCAAATTACTTTTGTCTTTTCTGGATCACTCTTCATCTCTCAGTGTATTCAGTGGATGGTGTTGTATACGACAGAGAGTACTTGAAAGATGAGAAAATGTAACTGACCATTACAGATCAAAAAAGATCATCTGACATTTTTACTAAAGCAATTCAACTACTCATCCTGACCGGAATTCAGACTGTACATGGTCAAAAATGTCAACTTCAATTAAATGATCTTGCAACTGGCCACTAGGTAGTTTTGATGTGATTGGGCTTGGGAAAGGGGAGGCTTGACTTTAGGTGCAGGCAAGGATCACTCCAGATTGTTGACTTCTTCAGCTCCAGTTGTACTCCAGCATGTTTAACAGAAAAAAAAAAGGAAAATTACTGCTCTAAATGTTGATTATTTTTGTCAAAAAGTATACCAGCTGTTCACTGCTCTCCTTCAGAACCGTGACAGGCAAGAGTACCTCCATAATGAGTACATGTACTGAGATCTGGGAACACAAACAGGCTGTTTGTGACTAACTGCAGTAACCGCAGAAAAAGACCCAGCCATCTTCTTAAGGTTTGCGTGGGCTTCACCTGGTGCCCTCACCTCGCTTCAACAGCATTGAGGGTAACAGCAATAGCCACCTGAGGTTATGTTGTATTAAGTCCTTTAGCAAAAGGCATTCCCTGAACTAAAGAGTTGTCAAACTTGGAACAAGCTTACAAAGATTTAAGCTTAAATCCAAGACATAGTGGTTAAGCCCATTATCTTCAATGAAATGATTCAGAATAAAGAAGGCAAGCATGTGAATATGGCTTTCTAGGATGAGGGGCCCAATTAATGCCAGAAAGCAAGAGAACAGGTTGGAAGGAGGATGAACAAGGTAATATGAGCAGGTAATATGAACACGATTTTAGCTCAGCACCTGCCTGCCCATTATCAGCTGACAGAGTTCTGTAGGCATTGTGGAAGATGGGAATTAGATAGAGACCACATTAAAACAGCATTAAAACAAAATAAAATTAAAAAAAAAACCCAAAATAAAACCACAAACCCACCAACAAAAAACCCAGTTCTGCTTTTCCATGGTAGTTTCTCTCATGGTAGTAGATAAAAGATATTCAGGTATAAATATCTGACTTTTCAGCAGATAATAGCCATGAATCTGAACATGAACAAATAATTTGGTCTATGAAAGTAGCTCCAGATTAAGTTATGAGTTAATTGTACAATACTAGTATTTTTTGTACAGTGCACTGAGGCTATTCCAGTTTAAACCACCTACCTGAAACATGTACAAATGACTAATATCCAAATTAAAAAAAAAAGTGTTCTCAAATCTGGGAAAAAAATGGAGGGTAATAAGTATTTGCACATCACATTCTACCTTGAAAATTACCAAGTAAATCACCTGTATGTTTACAGTAAACAGCTGTCCTTTTTCTTCAGTTTCATACATTTCTGTTCTTCCTCATTACTGAAGCTAATTTGTTTAGCATTGTGGCAATAATTTCTAGCAGCTGTTGTAACATTAATAAACTACATCAGATAACAAATAACTTCGGCAACCTACTCTGATTAGAGCAAGGAAGTAAAAATTAATTGTAGCTCAAGCTACTTGCTGATCAAAATAAAAAGTTCTTTATGGCCCATATGTTGTCTAACTCATGAAAAAAAATTGTTAGAGGGAAGATAAAATGACACACAATGTTGCAGTATAAAATCTCACAAACAAGTGGATATAATCTAAAGACCTATTCACAGGCATTTGTATCATCATGCAACCAAATTTAGTTAGTTTCTGGTTAGTTTAGTTTTCAGTGCCTCTAGAACACTTAAATAAAAGCAAAGAAAATGTTGCTAAGAATAAGTGAAGGTTTTTTTAAGGGTAGAAAAAAAAAGAATAATAATTTATCAGAGGAAAACCACAGATAAATACTTTCTAATAAATACTTACAAAAATATAATACACATAATGCACACATAGTTACTATATGCCAGTAAGCAGCACAGAAGCAAAATCCTATTTAGTGAGACTACTTTTTATATCTATGATTTACATTTAATTATTCAAACATACAGGTAAATAGGTAAACTACAGAAACATTTACAACACAATATTCACTAAAAATAAGGTTTATATCATCGTGTTGAAATGTCACTCAGGGAAATTAATCACAAAAAGACAACATATGTTTGCTTGTATACTAGTAACAACAACTGCCACAAAGCAGATTAAAAATATTTACTGTTTTCTTTTATTTGCTTTATTTGCTATAGTTCTTAACATTAGCCAGAATAGCTGTGTTTACAGTATTAAGTATGTAAATAATTATCAAACCATCATCTAATCATATATTTTTCATTATTAGTCTACAGGGACAACACCAGAGGTAATATAGATCTTAAAATGCCACAGGAAAGAACCACTTGATAGATTCTATTTCAGCTCACATATAAGTCAATTTTGCCTCTTTTTTCAGGTGTGAAAAAATTTGACTGGTTTGTCCAGTATTAAAGTAGTATCCCAGTATATACAAATATTTTTTAAGATTTTTAATTAATACTCCTATATGGAAATATATAATTTTAAAATGTTTAAAAATATGTCTTACTTTTAAAAATGTTCTAGAAACAGAATAGTTGAACTAGCTTTCCAGAAGCAATTAATTAACCGATTGGTTTGTTGTTTGTTTTTTCAAATTCATACTATTTTGCTTCTATTTGCAGTCCTCCAGTAAATTCTTGAACAAAAGGCTATTACTTGGAATAAGGAGTACTTCCAATTTATTTTGGATGGTTTTATACACACACCTCAAGCATTAAATAAAAAACTTCTTTAGTTTAGGAAATTGTAACAACCAAGATTCTCTAAACGCTAAAAGCATTCAGAACAAAAATAAAAAGAGACAGCTTCATAGTGAAGGATGAATTTCGTCTACCAAGGTCAACAGTCAGAAATAACAATGAAGTGTATTGCCAAGCATCTGCAGTGCTTTCTCCCCCAAGAGCCTGAATGTTTGCCTCTGTTTCAGACAAACACGCAAGTGTCCTCCATCTCTGGCTTTAATGTGCCAAGTCTCCTGCATCCTTCAACCACCCCTCCCTCCTCTCCTGTCTCCCCAACCTGATCCTGGAATGTTTTGGCCATGAGGTTAAGAAAGATTCTCCCATTTATCACAACCTGCCAAGCACAACAGGGTCACAGTCCCAGCCCCAGTCCCACCGTTTAACTAATCCAGTCTCAGCACAGGCATGGAACTTCAAAGATTTTTTGCCACAGGCAAAAATTAGTACTTATTTGCTTTAAAATCCAAGTATCAATCAAGTTAAACTGTGCTTCAGTGGAGCTAACATTTTGGGCAATCAGAGTGACACATACATTTCATTTTTAGCTGTGACTCTAATTGAATGCAGAACTCACCTGGAATAGCATTACAAATACTTTAAAGTACAGCAAAAATCTAATACTGAGATAATTAATTTTATACAGAAAAAAACCTTTATGAAAATAACCATTTGATTATGCATGCAAACACACAATGTTTTTGTGCATGCGTGCAAATAAATATATACAATGTGTGCAGAATCTGTTTATGTGAAATCACTTGATATTATTTTACTCTCCAAAAGTTTTATTATCAGTTATACCAGATTATCAGTCAGAGTTATATAAAAGCTCAGTTAATGACCTTAAAATATTCCTAAAATTTAATTTGAAGAACAATTACAGATTTACTATGGGAACACACAGCAAACTTTGCTTCAATATTTAGGAAGTAAATCTTCAATTAACTCTAGCTAAAATAATACTTAAATTCTACTATTCTGGGATACTGCCTACCACTTTTTGTTCATTCCAACGCAAACAATAAAATAATTATGCTTTTTAAATCAATCTAGGTTCTTCAATTTTAACTGCATCCTTTTGGGGCTAAAATGGTATTAATTTTAAAGTTAGCTTTAAAAAAAAATCTTCACATTTTCTTCAGATCTTTACTTATAATTGCATACTGTTTAATAATGTATTAATTCAGGGTAGTGGTTAAATATTGCATAGAATAGATAAATAAACTACAAAGCTATTGTATTTCCTGCTAAGCTATTACAGAAATGTATATCTTTTATTTTTTCCAGCAGTATAATTGAAAATAGAGCTTATAAAATAAAATAGAATTAAATAAGTACCATATTAACTAGGACATCAAGTTCTACAAACTGCTCATGTACCTTCTATACATGAATGTAATACAGCCATGCTGTCCTTTTATTTAAAAACACTGAAATGATATATCATGTCAAAATTTTAAACCCTTATTAATAACATCTATTAAATAAATTTTACAATTCAAAGTTTAAAACTTAATAAAGTGCTACTTATTTCCTATGTTCTCCTGAAGTAAATGTAGCTTTGATAAAATTTAAATTGCTAATTGCAAAGAAAACAAAAAAACCCAAAAGATTAAGAAGATAGGTAAGCATGAAAATGAGTCAGTATGCAGTGTGTTTTTTCACTTGCTTCTTCTATTTTACAGTATCCTCAGACATTTTCTCAAACCATAGTCTGTTTAAGTTTTGAAAATAACCTTGACTCCTAATTTCTGTAACAGATGAATTGGCTTCCCTGTATGCACACTCTAACATACATATACATGCTTGCATGGTCACACAAATGTACAGCTATTTCCCCAAACCAAACTCAAGTTATTTTGCTTGATATTATCCACATTGATACAAAGTTGATGCTACTAGATTCATTGTACCGTTTACCAAGCTATACTAAGCACTTCAATAAATCTAAAGTCATCTTAGAAAAATGCTTTGGCAAGAACGACATTTTTAATTGAGGAATTTAAAACATTACTTGTTTTATATATATTTTCTGAAATTTCATTTGATTTATTTCAGAAGAAATTATAATGGCACAAAAGGCAGCGAGACAGTTAAAAGCTGTTTAGCTGAAACGCATTTCAGAAAGTAGTGAGACAGTCCAAGAAAAGAAACATGTAACTGGATCCTGCTGCTTGCTGCTCACCAGACCCCAGGCACAAAATCGAAGAACTTACTGGCTGTAATAATTTATCATACCTTTCTTCCAAACAGGTCCCATACACATGACAGTGCCCTATAGCAGTAAAAGCCTGTTTACAGCTGGGCCGAACGGGGTTGCTCTTTCTTCCCTGGGACTTCGCTTGCTGCACTGGTCTAATAAAACAGCACTCCCAGAGCAAACCCCTCCTGAGCTTCCCTGAATGAATTGGACATTTAAGAAGCAGCAGCCGTGGTGCCAGCTCCCATCGTGGCCCTGCAAACATGGCATGGCAGTGACACTGCTGCGCTCCCCTGCTGCGTGGACCCCAAGGTAGAGAAGAGCATTCGAATGCAACAGCAGCACACGCATGCAGATGACTTCCCTGAAGAAGCAAGGTTTTAATTGGAATTTATTAAAAAAATGCTCTGTGTGATTGCAAAACACATTAAGCAGTTTAAAACAAATTCACAATGATGTAAGACTTAAATACGAATGCTTAGTGCCAACTGATAGGTAGTATTACAAATAAAGTTAAAGTGAACAGTGAATGAGTAGGACTGATGCTTTAGTGTAATTATACTTTAGCATTATTTGTTTCAAAATAATGTCTAATCAACTTAGAAATGGACTAAATGGACTCGAATGAAGTCTTAATAAATTAAATTCACTTTATTTGTAACCACAGTTTTTGTAGTTTAGGGCTGATTAATTTGAACTCAATTTATGTCTAGACACCTGTCTCTGCATACTGGCCTTTAAGTGTCTCTTGCAATAATGTATTGAATAACACACCAACAAACTGCTCACAGATTTGACAAAATGTGACATTCACAGCATACTATAGAATGACACGTTTTATTTCTTACAGCACTTTACAAGAAACCGTCTGTCTCTGGAAAACGCTGCTCCTGAGAGAACATGACAGATTCAGTCTTATGACCTACCTAAACTCCTGTACTCTAAAGCCACTGTGAACAAATGTGCTGTTCCAAAAACAAGTTTGAAACTGCTTCTACAGAAATGAAAACAAAATATTCTTTCCAGAATAGAATCTGACTGTGCAATTAACACCCACTTATATTTCCCGTTTCATCACTAAATGACTTTTGCATCAATATGGCAAATTAAAATCCATTATAACCTTACCTCAGTTGTCCATGAAGAATAGAAATGAATTCCCCAAATGTGCAAATCAGTATCCAGGATAAAAACAAAGAGAATATCTGTTATGTCTCCCACTAATTAACTTCCACTATACAGCAGCTAGGGTGTGCAGACAGATTTTCAGGACCAAAAAAACTTCTGCTAGGATGCTTTAAATTTGGAAATACTGAAGACGCTTTGTTCTTCCTTGAACTGTCACACCGAGCCTAGCACAGTCTGGTTACTTAAGTTAACTAAGAGGAGATTTGGATAGTAAACAAGCTTGGCTCTGTCCAATGGCTTTCCACACCCTTCTGTTTATAGTATGATGACTTGCATTCAGAGGTCACCCCATCAACAGCTCCTGTCTTTCAGTGGGTATCTAATGTGCTGCCTTTATCCCAAGGCTCTTTTAATGAAACCACCTTCCTGGTCCCTGCTCGCCTGCTGTCGCTATGACACATCTGCTCCTTATTGTGCAAAGTCCTATTAAGTGTTAAAATATACAGAAAATACATACCTGGGCATATATTCTGCAAGTAATATGGATATTTATGGGTGAGAACCTTGTCTGTGAATATTGACAAAATAAAGTCTTTTTAAAGATGAAAGAAAAAATTTTGCCAGCAACATTCATCTTGCAAATAAAAGAAATTCAGGAAGAGGGAAGATGGATGCCATTGTTTGATCTGGACTTTCAAACTTTTACAAATACTCCCCCAAAGGATAATGCCTGTGCCAGATAATATTTACTTGAATATGTTAACATGCTGGAAACAAGAGATGAGAAGAGTCCTCAAGCTCTGCTGCAAAATGCACAGAGCCAAGAAAAGCAAGTGTCAAGTGCCAGGATCTCAATGCAAACACCAATTCAATTCTGGGCTGAAAGAATATATGCAATTGATGGTCCTTACAAAACACAGTAAATACACAGTAGCCTACAGCTCCTAGATCTTATTTTTTATGCATACAACGTGATACTGCTTACAAAGGGTTTGTGATCCAACTGGCAATTGTTATTTTCTTCATACAGCATTGCAAATCCAAAGGACAAAGCCCAACTGTACTTTTCTTTACTGAAAATTGTTCATCACAGCAGACATATCTAAATTAACAATATCTTAAAACAGGAACAAGAACATGCTGTTTAGCAGTTTTCTTCCCAAGTCCAAAGTCTCATAAAAATAAGAATTGAGAACTGTTTCCAAATTTCTACTGATCCTTTTTTCCCTTCACTCCTGAGCCGTTGGTTAGCACTAGAAACTTCGTGCTTGTTTCACATGGAGACGTGAAACTGAAGATGGCACTCTCTCCCCATGCAAATGCAAACTTGACTGCTGCTCAGAAATGCTCTTTGAGTGAAAGTTACACCTGCAGCACATTTTCGGCACCAGTTTTTGTCACCACTACAGCATCAAAATGACAGATAGCAGCCTGGCTCTGTTAAAGCTAATAAAACATGATTGATGAACTGGGCTAGAAAGCCATGTCAGTCCAGATTAGGATATTTATGCCATCATTTGACAGGTCCCACACTTTATTATTAGAATGGACTATCAAGACTGTAAGGGCCACTAATAAATACATCCAAGTGCCCTCATGCCTTTTTTGTACTTATTTATGTATTTTGTACCTATTTATGAAGTTTAAGTACAAATTTTTTTTTCAGTGCAATCTCAATTCTTTTTAAATACTTGTGCTTAGGAATACAATATATTTCCTTAAACAGGTGCCTGTCAGCTGCTGTCTCATGCACTGAAATCCAAGTAATCTTCATTTTACTTCATTATGTGGCACGATAAAGGCCCACCTCTTTGACAATGAAAACCCACTGGAGTATATGTAAAGTACTGGGGAGAGCATAATCAGTGTTCAGATGTTGGTTTTGACATTAGCGTTGGGCATAACCTCATTCTTAACTGTTGAAACAACTAATAAGCCAGATGCAGAAGATTGCTCATGCAAGATTCCTCACAAGAAACTGGTTTTTCACCACTAAAGAAGGAGAAACAAAGCGAAAAGCTATAACTGAAAATACTGCTAAGGGAAGACTGAAAGTCATGGGACATATATGAACAGTGAGCTCTAAGGCTCGAATCCTTAGACACAGCTCAATGAATGGCAGAGAGTCTTCACAGTAGCAGATGAAGAACAGATCTGGCTCTTTGTGTACAGGCAGAGGAAAATCAGCCTGGTTTTTGACTCCACAAGCAGTTAAGGAGCATGCCGTCACCTCCATACACGGGATGTCTTCGCTTAGCAGCTCCAAATCAGAGCAGACTCATTTGCGACCCCTGCCACCACTTCACTTCTGTCCTCCTGTCTTCTGCCACAGACTAACATGTCTCTGCTCACAAGAATCAAAGAAACAACCATCAGCCTTCCTCCTTTTCCCAGTAAAACAAAATGTTTTTAGTTTCTTAGGCCTGGATACCTGCAGGCAAAGTACACTCCCATACACATTTAAAAGTGTTTATCACATAGCGGTGATAAAAAACATTCTACAGCATAATTCTGTGCACACAGCAGCAGTGGCAAGAGACAGAGAAAATTATTACATCTACAGCATGAGCTCATTTCTCAGCTTTCTGAATGGGGAAACCATTGTCCTAGCATCCCTGTGACTGATGAACTGCTCTGTCCGCAAACTGAGATTACCAAGAAGGAGATGTTTTCTATGGACACATCTATCAGAAGTTTCTTCTGCCTTTTATTTACATCACCATCCTAAGATCACAAATGTGACAGAAAGGAAAATAGCAGACATTAATGAACAAACATTGTACTCATTTGAGAAAACAAAGTATGAAATGTTAAACATTTTTAATTTCTCAATTAGTTCTGCAACAAAAAGGTTTTGGTTTAGGGCCACAATAGTGAAAATTACTTCAGATACTATTTTTCCTGTTCTACAGTTTTGCTTTATACGTCATTGTTCATTCTGCCTGCAATACAGATAATATCCAACCAAAACAAAGAGCTTACCAGCATGGCTTTACATTTTATGTATTGTCACAAACTAACAAACTATGCAGGACCACATAAGTTACAGTTACTGTTATATGCACCGCTTTGCAAATTACTAAAAATTATAGTAGAAGTACAAAGTATTTCTCTACTTTTTGTTTTTATTTTTCCTCTAGGTGGAGAAATTGGAAAGGAAAATGCTGTATTTATATAAGCAGTAATCTCTCTAAGTTACTAATGGGAATATATGCTTCCCTTGAATGCATTCAGAGTGCTACCACAACCATGCTACATTTTGGGTCAATAGGGTTCTTTAAGCAATACAGTGATAAAACTGACCAAAAAAAAAAAAAAGAGAATAAGAAGTAGAGATGCTTTCTGAGCACAGCTGCCTGTGAGATTTTCGGTTGGTCAAGAGTTTCATAACTGGAAATCAAATTCAGCACCAAATAAATATTTTAGTGGACTCTGATTTTGCATTCAAAAAGGGTTTGGAGGTGCTTTGATCAGGGGGACTGTGCCAGCCCCTGCCTCTCCCTCTCAGGGCCTCTCGCATTCCCCTGGCTGGCTGAGTGGCTCTGGCAGGTCACAGCAGGCCCTGGGGGTGTCAACCTTTATCCATAAAATGGATAATGGTATCATGGTGCCTCCAGCCAACCCAGCTTTTTCAAAAAACTCACTCAACTGCTTTTAGCTTTTTTTTGTTAGTCTTTTTAGTTACAATACTGTCAGAAAGAATAAACTCCCAGATCCTAACTTCAGTGCTTTTTCAAGAAATTTGAATTAAATTTAAATTTAAATTTGCAAACCCTTGTAAGATGGCGTGTTTGTCTTGGTTTTTTTGTTTGATTGTTTGTTTTCTCCTACTGATATCTGTGGCAATCCCACAGACCTTATGGGAAAACAAACTGTCCTTTGAATTTCACTTCATGAGTGCTTCCTACCTGCTCCATAACTTGTCTGTAAAGTCAAGGGACTGAGAGAAATAAAATCATTATTTCTGTCTGTATGTGATACTGCATTTATTAGATTCTCCAGCCATGACTAATGCTATTTTATGTTCTCCCTGGGCACTCACTAGCCTGTAGCTCCTTAGAGCAAAGTCTGTGGTTTCATACATCCCCATCACCTTTCCTCTCCTTATTCCCATCAGCTGCACAGAGAGCAGCTTCACAGGAGAAAAACAACTAAGCAGCAGATGCCACTTGGCTTTCAAGACATGCACTGTTTTCATTACTGAAATGCTACCAAAACCTAAAAATTGTTTGATTAAATCTAAGGAAAAAAAAATGAAAATCAGATGGAAGCTAGCTAAATTCTGAATTCAAAGGAAAAAAATAGACATCTCAGTATATCAGATTTTCAAGCAGTGATAATAGAAGAAGTTTAAAAACATAAAAAAGATTCTATATTGTAAACATAAACTGATTACAGCAACAAACTATACATATTTACAAATTAAATCCTGAAAGAGCTTTAATCATCACGGTTTTTTTTTTAAGTTCTGAGGTCTTATATTTTGCCTTATGTTTTCTCAGCACTTATGTTTTCCAACTTATTTCTGAAGTCTTACATGTGACTTTGTAAAATGCAAGTATATCTCTTCATGCCATTAACTCAAAATGTTAAGCTTGAAACATTAATGCCATAAGCACAATAAAAATATCACATCCGGCAATGCTGTTTTCTGTCTCAACATCTCCGTCTCTATTTCTTTCACTTTCCAAAAAGTACTTATTTGCATCTCATTTCCACCTGGTATCTTAAAGGTCTCTGATATTACTTTCTGATTTAGAACAAATAAATAATTAAAATCCTGAAGTTTTCAAAATGCATGTCAAGTTTATAAGGTACAAACTTTGTGAAAAGAGTTTTCATGTAATTTCTCATAAAGGAAAAAGGTGTCATGTAACGCCTTATCTTTCAAAGGTACTCAAGGTAAATATATTTTTTTAAAGTATTAATTCAAGACCTCACTAATTATTATGTGCTCTTACTACCATATTTTTAGCACTCCAATTAAGATCAGTAACATGTCAGTGCTCAGTACTGGGCACAAATATGATCTCAACATTGAAAGCTGAAAATCTAGTTTTTGTTATGACTCTAGAGAGTCAAGGCTAGTATAATCTTCTAGGTTTATTTTATGAGCAAATAAAAAGTTTGTTTAAATAAGTACAGGAGAGAATTACAGTTATGTGAAAGTTGGAAAAAGGAGCTGAAATTTTTGAAGCAGATCTTGAAAGCTGCAAGGGAAATAAGAGGTCGAGCTGTTGGCAGTTTTTGACTTGAACTTCTGATCAGCAGATGACATTTTTAATCATTTTTAACCATTTTGTGTTCAAAGACACTCAGTAAGAGCGTTTGAGTATCTTACTGCTCTTAGCCATGCTTCCTGTTCTAGGTAACATTCAGATTAAGTAAACAGAATGCTGTCCACTTATATCTCTCTTTTTTTTTTTTTTTTTCCCCAGAAAGGCTATGATACTCTTGCACTGAGCACTTGTTTTGCCTTTTGTTCTGCTTTTGCCACAGGATCAGCTCTCCTCCCTCTTCCCCCTCCCTTGGTACACACGTGGTCACTTCATTCTACATACCCAGAAATGATGGTTTGAGGAATGTCATGATAGATTTTTCATATAAAACAAGGACTCTATCCTTGCTTTAACTTACTGTTTATTTTGAGAGATGACTGGCACCTCCATAATTACCATAGACCTTCTCACCAGAAAACCGAAGCAGTACTAAGCCTGAGAGGAGCCAAAGCAGGGATTCCTGAGCTGTGGCATGCAAACCACTTCAAGGCAGCACTTTTGTGCTGGGGCAGGCAAAGGCGGGAGCAGCAGCAACAGATCCTGACCTTTCCGGGCACAGTACTGGGACTCACACTGTTTATTTGTGCCTGGAGCAAAGTCAAGCATGGTAGGGGAAGTGCTTTTTGCATGAAAGAAAGGATGGTGTTTAGGTTCCAACTTGAGAGACATGGGAATTAAAGAATGGCTGACTCACCCTGAAAAAGATCATCCATATATGACTCTTTTCTAGCGAATAATCTCCTTTAGGCTATCACTTAAAGGGGTGAACAAAATCAGCAGTTTAACTGAGGTAATCTCCCTTACTAAGATTGATACATAAGTATGCAAGAAAAATGACATTGTCCTTTTTTGGAAAATATAAACTTTCAATGCAAAATGATAAATTTTATACATGTATTGAAAATAAACTGATACAAATAAGAAATTACAAAAGAAATAATAAATTACAAAATTCGTAATTTTGTAATTGCCTGCACAGTAACTGCCTTAAACAAAACCAAAGTTCTAGTGCATGAATGAAGCTTCTCTTTCATAAATTTAGAGAAGCCAGACACACTATACAGAAGTGATTTTCATTGTATAAAACCTTTGAAAGGGAGGCTTAAGTAAAAATTAACAGCATACGTGAGTTACATGGGATATTAAGGTGACAGTTCTTGGGCTTCTCTATGTCTAGTTAGGTACATTCCAGGGACATACATAGCTTACCTGGGCCAGTTAACTTGGCCTTTACTGGAAACAGCTCTTCCCGGGCACTGTTCTACCGATGTCCTTTAATACTTTGAAAAAAAAGATAAATTAAAAATAATATTTCTCTTTTGGTAGAAAGTTTTTATAGCTCTTTCTGTACAATTACATTTATGCCCTGCATCACCAGTGTGTTAATAAAGAATCCATACTCTGAAAGTACTGCCGAGCCATACTAACTATTGATCTCTCAATCTTTTCATCTAAAGAGACTAACAACTAGTTACCAAAAAACCTCAAGTATCACACAGGCAGGTTTCCCCCAAAGTTGTGGATGAGATTGTAACTGTCAGACAAGTTAGTATTCCACATTTTTAGGCATGCATCTGTTGCTAAAATCATTCCTTGGAAACATAATCCTAACAATCTTTTACCATAATTAGCTAATACATTTCTTATATGCTGTCTTGATTTGGGTAAGATCTCTTGTGCTTTTCCCATAGTGCTTCCAAAAAGTTTGTTTTAAACATCATGCTGATAAATTTTTTCTTTGGAGTGTGTTAAGTTCTTCTACTCATCAAAGGAGGACTTGCACAGAAGTTTTCATATTTTCCTTGGTTTGTGTTGGCAGCTTTACCAGTGGGAATTACAAAGAATTTCACAGCCTGGCAAAGGGAGGAAGTGACATCTCTATATCCCCAAATTAACCAGCTTTCAGCAGCTCACTCCTTTTTCTGCTGTGCTACACTACAGGCTTTTATTTCTCTTTCCTCCAGTGACAGCTTACTGCTTAACTAAAATACAATCCTCCTTCTTAGTATTTTTATTAAATCCACCTTCCACTTTAAGCTATTGTATCCTGAAGCCTAAGTTAAGTTTTTGGTGCTCTGCAACACAGTAAAATGTAGGGATATATTCTGTTCTTTAGAGCATTAATCGATTTTTTTTGTGAAATGTACCACAATAATCAAGAGCAGAATGTGGAGTTTGGCTTCCACAGATAGTTTTGCCAAAATATCATTTTATTAAACTAATCACTTACTATGAACTTTTTGAATTTGTAAAACACTTTAAAATTCTGCATATGCTTCATATGTAAGGATTCTTCAGTATATTTCAAAAATGAAGATTTACAATTGGAAATTGGGTTGAACTGGATGATTTTTAAGGTCTCTTTCATCCCAAACCATTCTGTGATGCTATGATTCTATAGATACAATGGTATTAATGTCTACTTGTGACAACACTCTCCTTTACCACAGTGTCAATCTAAACCTATCCATGACATGCAGCAAAAAATTGGACCTTGCTGTAATTTTTTACCTAGCAGGCCTGTGTATAAAGAAATTTTTAATTCTCATCACACTTGCAATTCTGCTACAGTCAATGGGGCTGCACTCTTGTAAGTGAGAGCAAAATCTGGATCAGGATATAGATTTCAACACCACCCCACTCAAAAATAAAGTGTTTCAGAGGTTTTACTGCAACTTCAAAGGTGGATCATCTTACAAGTGACTAGTGCTGGAGAGCAAACATCCTCCATCGTCATAACCAATTTCTCAACATGAGCGGAAGCATTTGGAAGAACTACTTGGTTTAAATTGTGATCTCTGTTTCTGGACACAAGTATAGAAATGCAGATAAGTTGCTTTTATACGCTATTTAGATTTGCATATATAAGTGAAGCATAAAATATCACAAATCGTAGTATTTTATAACATGATTCGGAAACTTTAATAAAATCAGTTTTCTGTCACTGTCATGAGACATTAGTTAATACTTCAAAACTGATAGCAGAAAAAAAAAAGCAATAATTTTAAAAACCTACAGGAAGGGTTTTTTTTCTGGTATACCTATAAATTTTTATTTCCTAGAACTCTAAAAATTTACATTATGGTCTTATTAGGGAACTTTGTTTTCTACTTCTCCAAGTGAGCTTTTGATAATCTCCAGTATTCAAGCAGTAGCTTTTCAAGACTTAGAATAAAATGTAGAAGCTACAGTGGTTTTTCTGTGGAGAAGGAAATGAACCGAAATACACACAAAATCAAAGAAGGAAACCTAGTAACTTCTGCAGGTAAACAAAGTTTCTGTCCTAACTGGGAACTAAGCACCAAACCCTAATGAAATACAGGCAAAAAACCAATAATGGTATTTCCTTGTAGTATGCCAAAGCGATTTGTCTCAGCTTTGAAGGTAATGTAGTGATTCTGGTCATTTGCCTTACAAGAAGAGCACAGATAAACCTTTTTCTTCTCTCTCAGACAGACACAACTGTATTTTGATAATTTTTAGGGTGAAAGTGAGAAATGAGAAATGAAATGAAAATGAGAAATGAAATTAAATGAAATTCTCATGAAAATGAGAAAGTGTTTTGGAGATACACATTTAAGCAAAGTATTTCTTTCAAAATATTGATTTCTACATCAGTAAGAGCATATGTATGTGCTTATTTTCTTACATATTAATTGTTTAGCTGACTTTAATAAGATTATTCACAGTGTGCAGTTAGGCATATGTGTAAATCACCACATGAATGGAACCTGAATTTAAGTAGTGTTGTGCAGTTTCTGCCAGGTATTTCAGGTAAATTGTATTTTCCAGACTTGTAATACTTCATTATTTTCAACAAAAAAGACATCACACAGTAATATGTGTAATTATAAATGTGCCTTACCCCTCACACATATTTCTAGAGCTCTACAAACACCTTGAGATATTACTAAAAAAATATGTATAGTGCATGAAAATATTGCTTCAGAGATTTGAAACACAATTCAAGCACACATATATTAATCCAAAACAAATCCTCCATAAACATCTTCAGTTTTAGAAAGAGTTTAAGGGAATATCAGAAAATACAACAGAATGATTTAAGTATCTTGAGGTGCACAGCAGAATGAAAAAATATTCAGGTTGGTAACTAGAATGTCTAGCTAAAATAATGCACAATCATATCACTGCACAACCATTTCACTGAAAGAAAAATTGTATCACATATTCTGAGTGCGTGGCATTAATGACCGGCAAAGTCACTTATGCAAGACTGATGTTGATTTGGGCCAAAACTCAAAACCATCTGGACAGAGGCTTAGCCCAACCCCAGCTCATATTCTGTTACTGTATGTAACTGCAGTTCTGCTTTCTGTCTCTGCTGTGAGCACCTGAGCACTGTATTAAAAACACTGAGGGAGAGACGGAATTTTCAACCAAACTCCCAAGTGTATTTTTAAAAATTAAATAAAAGCCTGAATGTACCTACACAGAAAGGGTAGAAAGCCAGGGAGTCACAAGTGAAGCCCTCCTTGCAAAAGCACCTTTTTGAGAGGGAAGCAGAGAAAACTGACAGAAGAAGAGGGAATCAGTTTTTCTGATTTTTTTTTTTTCAGTCTTTTTTTCAGTCTTTTTTCCCCAGTGAGTGTTGTGCTCCAGAGCTGCCTGAGAGCTCAGTTTAGAAGATATCAACCATGGAATCTCTGCCTTCAGTCTTTATTATGAATTAGATTACCAGATTATATCTTTGGGTTATACAGGATATAATGACATTATTTATGACAGTGGACGTTACTGATGGTTTTAAGGAGGATGCAAGAGTCCCCTCTGTCCAGTGAAGTTATGGAACTACCCGTCAGGACAGGGAGTTCAATATTAGCCCTATACACCATGGATTTTTTGGTGTGCGAAATACCAATATTTCTATCTGACCAAAGCAAAACTACTTAATATTTGCGGATGGTCTTATTTTTCATGAAATAATTTCAGTCATACAGTCGTCTGTGTTCTCCAGTGGCAATGAATTCCAAATTTTTATTATGTGTTGGGAGAAAAGTATTCCTCTTATTAGTTTGACATATATTTCAGTTTCTCTTAATACTCCCTAAATTGCAGCTCTTGACTTACAGTCTCTATCCTAGTCATTATTGCATATGCGTTACTGCACTCATCTGTCAACTATATTTGTCACAGTCCATAAAGGAGGGTTGGGTTTTTGAATGTCTTTATTAATTTTCATTTCCCACATCTGAATTCTGTAATTCTTCCAAATCCATAGCAGGTTGAGCAAACAGAACGGAACACAGAGCATAGCTTTCCCTCCATCCCTCCCTCCCTCCGTGATTTCCTGTGGTAGCACAGAAAGATCGAGAGACTCAAAACTGATCACTGCGCAACCTTGCTGTAAACTTTGTGTGAGGTCATTTATGCTGTCCTCTAGAGTACCAATGCTTCTACCTATCTAAGTAGTATCAGGAAAGGATGGTGGCAGGCCAGAGGGGTCTACTGACATTTTAGGGAACTGCAAAACGACTCAACTTCACCACTTTTTCTGAACGGCCCACTTCTCAGTTCAGTCCTGAGACTCTTTTAGCATGAGACCCAGCAAACTAAGACTTGATTTTCTGTTGCAAAAGCTACATGTCTTCATTGGCTGACTTCTAACTTGGGTTCCTCAATGGAGAGTTACAATTAGGATGGATGAACCTGGATTTTGATTCACTAAATATCTATGTAAAGTTAGATGCCTGAAGCAGTGGTGCAAACTCTATCATATTTAGACAGATAAACAATTTTGCAGTGTCACCAAAGACTTTGCTTTAGTGAAAAAGAAATCCAGCACTGGGAAACTTGAGTGATACTGTAGTTTTTAGATAAAAAAAAAATCTAAGCTTCTGGTTTCCATAATAAGATCTACCATATAGACAAAAAGGGAGTGACTACCACAGATTACTAGGTTAGTTTTGCAAGCTCAGAGGGACACATTGTCTCAGAGCTTGTTATTGGGAAAGCAACACAAATAGGACCTGGAGGTGCACCATGTTTAAAAATAAACTAAGAAGCTCCAAGAGGAGTTCTGGAGGGATAAGTAGCTTGAAACAGCTACTATTTCAACCAAATATAGGAAATCAAATACAAAAAAAGAGCTGATGTACTGTTTCTGAACATGTGTGATTGAACAATTAACCCTGAGCATTTGGAAAATATAAACTAATGTTTTCATACAGCTTTCTACTTGATGAAACAAACCCTATGTCTTGCTTTTCCTGAATCTTTATCATGTGGAACCCATCAGCTTACCAGCAGAGATAAACATGAAATCAGGGAACCGTGTGGTGAACGCAGCTAGCTTTCTGCAAGACTGTCTTGCTATGGAGTTGGCTAGTTTCGTTAAAATGCTATTATACTATCTAGAAAGACTAGCACAATTAATTAAAGGTACCAAAACATTCCAGAAGACTTTTGTTCATCATACGAAAAACTGTCAGAGAAGCCACATTTTAAAGGATATGCATTCTCTACTATTTAAATAATTTGTACTTGCTGTGTGTTTAAAACTTACATAATTTTTAAGCATTTTAAATGGTATTTGTAGTTATACCATCACTAGCAACTATTTTCATTTGTAACATATAAAAATCCTCCTATATATCTTTCAACACCTTTATGTATCCAGACGGCTTTGAAAATTGCTCCCAATGTGATAACTTATTCAGTTAGCCACTGTGATGGATAATTCTCTTGTATAATAAATCCTTTAGAATTGCATGAAATATTTTGTTATATATTCAAACTATTAAAGGCTGGTTTATTACAATAAAAGAAATCAAGTGTTGTTTTTCTGCATTTAGGTGGAATTCAGATTTTCATCCAAATTGCACATTGATTCAAATAATGAGTTCAAATTTAAATTTCTACAAAATAGCAAATGTGGTATCCTTATTTTTAACAAAATATCAATTGACATTCAGAAGTTGAGTAAGCCCATAAAATTACTTTTAAAATCACTTGTTTCTCTAAATGATTGTTTTTCAGGTGTCATGCAAGACAAGTCCACATTTCATGGTTATATTGTCAACGACAAAGCTTCTAAAGAAAAAACAATTTTAAATTACTCATAAAAAGCAAGATAAAGACCTTTATTTCCTGATTGGTTGTTCAAATCATTGTTCAAATTGGTGTTTAAGAGCAGCTTGACTGAAACCAGGCAACCCTGGGAAGTAGAATGACTTGACTTAATTCTAAAAAAACTTTAAAGAAAAGGAAGACTATTAACTATCATTCTGAAAGTCTGATCTTTCACCACCAAAGCAAAGGGCAGATCTACCAGGGATGTCATAGGCCAGATCCAGAATTCTCTGAAGAGTCTAGGGTGTGTTTCTCCTTGTTAGCTTGATTTTCAGTCATCCCAGCGACTCTTGGGATGGCAGAACAGGCCTTAAGACTGAAAAGAGTGAATTTAGAATCATAAAACAGTCAAATTTATTTCCATGCTGATTCACAAATTGTAGATTAATTTTTGTATGTATTATTTCTGAATTTGAATTGTTACATCTTTTTGACCTTATAAAGGTGTTGTTGATACACTGTACAGTCAGAAGGCAATGCAACTAAAAGGAGCACACATTAATAAGTTAGTTGTCCACTCCTATAGTAACTTACACCACCTTCTCCCTCTTTGGTATGTAAATTAAAGTGACCGAAACCAATTTACATTCCCATGTATACATCAGAAAGTGGGTGGAAATCTAGATTGGCTGAACTTACAAATTTGAATTTCTTGGCAAGTTAGATATCTCACCTAAAATCTCCTTATCCATTTATACATTAGGTAATGTGGACAATCCCATTATGGAACAGACACAGACCCAGTGAAATCAAAAGCAGATCAGTATGCAAGAGTGATAAGCCTAATGAAAACATGGTTTCAAATGGCATATTTTAAACTCAGTGGGAGCCAACTGAGACTTTGGAAAATGGAAAAAAGTATACAGGGACAAGTCCAAATGTATAGGGCTTACATCCACCTAGAAACTGTGGGGAGCAGACACTTCTCAGCAATTAAGGAAAGGCTACGTTAATGGCCTGGGGATGGTTTTGACTTTGAGCCAAGTCAATTAGGGGACTGCACAATATTATGGCTGTTCTGCCCAAGAAGACTACCAGAACTTTCTACAGAGCTGCACTCTCCCAAGTAGATCATGTCCAACGGGCCAAGGTTTAATTTTGCAACTTAACAATTATATTAAACATTTGTCCAGATCTCAGTATGTGGTTGAAGAAAGAATGGGATGGAGTGTTAAATATATAAAGACTAGCCAGTATTACCCTCAAATCTGTCATCTATTGAATGCATCTGGGAAAACTTGGACAGAAAACTAAAACCTTTAAAACAAATCTACAGATCACTGAAATTTGCAATAATTCTCCTCAAAAGCTAGAAATTAATTGGATCAGCAAACAACTTTGCAAACACATACATGCCCGGATGTGGGTGCACACCCACCCTCAAAAACAGGCTTTCTAATATCTGCCAGGCCACCATGCCAGAAGTGAATTTTCTCTTTTCTGACTGGATACCATTATTTTTATGTGCAGCTGTTGAACAAAATATTTGCCATAGCCCTTGGATAATAAATTCTTTTAAACACATCTAAGTGTGTGTGTGCATGTATGAAATAGTGGCTCTTCTTTGAATGTTTCCAGCCTGTATTATAATAGTGAACTTGTTCCAAAGCCTACAGCAGTTACTTGGAAGACTCCTCTAAGTGTCAGTGCACTTTGGATCAGCTCCAGGAGAACAAAAGCCAACTTGAAGTTTGCTGAGATATATGTAGGAACCCATCAAATGCAGAATAATAAACCTGGCTACTAACACACAGTGGAACATTCTGCATTTTAACAGCACACAGCCACACAAGGGCTGACTGGCCAGCACCAGAGAGGTTACTGCACCAAGCTCAGTGGCTCAAAACCAAGTAAAATGTGCCTCTCTAACAAGGCACAAAGCATTGTGTTTGGAGGTGCATGCAGATCCCAAAAGAACACATCCTTTTTTAGCAGAGTGGGTCACACTGTAGTCCTAAAATGTGTGATCTCTCTGCAGTCTGCTCTGGAGATCACACTGTTGCACTATGCTTAACAAGCTTCTAATACATGATCCAAATTAATGTAATTTTTTCTACAGTCAACAACGCATCCTGATTTTCTAACCAAACCTCAGGCACCAAGAAGTTACTATGCTGATGCAGGAACCAGGACATTCATTTTTGTGAAAGACAAAAGGGGAAGTAAAAACACTTTTTGTTTTGGTATTAGAGCTCATCATGACATTATTGCAGCAAATGGGTGCTGGGTAAGTCTTTCTTAAGGACATAAGTAGATCTGTTCAAGACAATAAAAAGATGCATTGAGCCAAATATCCTACCTTCAGCAGGTGCTGAAAATAGGTAAGAACAGGAAAATTACATAGTGATGCTTGCCCAAAATACTCACCAGCTCTCGAGGAAGTGTTGTACTACATTAGCTGAGGGACACTAACTAGTAGACTTCATCAGTGAATAGTGGGATCTTTAAATGTCAACTGTTTTAACTATCATTTGGAAAAAAAAAATTAAAAGAAAAAAGAAAAAAAAGAAGAGTAATTTTTATCCATTATGTAATCCATTCCCGTTTGACCACTTCACTCCCTGCTTCCTACCTTCTAACCAGAACTTTATCCATGTAAGAACATACCCTCTCCCCCCACCCTGTCAAATGTTCTCACAAGCAGTTCCATGCAAAATGCTACTGCATGTCTTTTGGAAATGCATAAAGAGTTGATCAGCCAGATCTCCATCGTGTGAGAGAATTCTTAAACAACAGTGAGGCATGGAAACCCTTTACTGTCTTGCCTACCATTGCATAAAAGAGGGACGTGAGTGTGCTAAGATCCTTACTGGATTAAAAGTTCATTTTGAATTAAGTATGCCAAAGCAGATACTATATATGTCATATATACTAAGAAACTGGTAAGATTATGATACAGCAAATTTCAATCATCTGATTTTAGTAAAGAAACAAAAAAGAAATGCACCAAGAGTTCAGCATGCTTCTAGCTTTGGTGATTTTTCCCCAGTATTTTTAGGACTTACTTTTAAATGAGCCAAAGAACTCTTTTAGGCTGGGATACATCTCTTTCATTAATTAACTTTTTTTTAAAAAATTACTGAGTCATATTGCATACTGAACTTATTTAAAGCATAATCATTGTATTGTGCAAACAACAATGTCCACTAAGAATCTATGGAAAGCTGACAAAGAGTGAAAATTTCCCTTTCCAAAATCCTCAGCACCTGAGAATAGCTACGGAGCACAGATAAGAAAGACTCTGAAACACAACAATTCTTATTACAAATAATAATGCTGGAGCAGGTGCAGAGTAGGGCAATGAACCTGATGAAGGGTCCAGAGCATAGGACTTATGAAGAGCATCTGAGGGAACTGGGGTTGTTTTGCCTAGAGAAAAGGAGGCTGAGGGGGAGACCTTACCAACCTCTACAACTACCTGAAAGGAGGTTGTGGTAAGGTGGTTGTGGGTCTCTTCTCCCTAGTGGCAGGTAATAGGACAAGAGAAAATAGTCTAAAGTTGTGCCAGAGGAGGTCTAGGTTGGACATTACATTAGAAGAAACTATTTCACTGAAAGGATGATTAAATACTGGAATAGGCTTCCCAGGGAGGTGGTTGGGTTACCATCTCTCAAGGTGTTCAAAAGACGCATGGATGTGGTACATGGTTTAGCTCCAGATTTGGTAGAAATAGGTTATGTTTGAACTTGATGATCTTAAAGATCTTTTGCAATCAAACAATTCTATGATTCTATGAATATTCAACTGTGCTATGATATCTACATATTTCTGCTCTTACTACTGTTTGTTACAAGAGATATGATCTCATTATAAGGTCCAAATGCTGTGACTGTATGTTTACATGTTTGGAAGGGATGAAGAAACAGAATAACATCCCATCACATAACTAGCAGCATACAGAACTTGAATACAAATCCCTTTTTCCTTACTGGGAAAGCATATAGTTATCATTTGTGTACTCACATGAACTGTCTGCTCATATGTTTACTCATTCTCTCATCCATTGAGGTTTGAATGTGGGCTGTGCTATCAGGCCAACAGGCTGATTGCTGATGGTAACCTACAAAAACTGTATTTATTCAGAAATCATATGCAGCTGGTTGTTGCTGACATTTCTCAGCATCAACAGTTCTATGATCTTATTAGTCTTTCTGAAGTAAAATAATTTTTCAACAAGAGACAATGAAAGGAAACCAAATATTCACAGAATGTTGGAACTAAAACAAATGACAATTCCTTCAAAGCAAATACAGATGGCACAGGTAACATACACGGTGCAGGAGGCCAAAGAAATGAGCAGCAAATAATCAACTCTAGCCTTGTGGAACCAGTATGTATTTGGCAAGTCAGAGCACAATGGTGTCCTGCTTGTTAATGGTAAAGGCAAAAGGGTTCACTCCTCACGGAAGATGATCGTGACAAGGCTCACAGAGTGTTTGTGGCTGGTACCCATACCCATCATTTCTCCTATGCCAGCCATGATTCCCAGATAAACATCTGTCATGGCCAATCAACAAAAGTCCTTGTGAACAGCATTCATAATCCTAATACTGATGTAATTCATATGAAGATGGATATTACAGCAGAACATGGGAGAAGCCACACGAGTGTGAGCATATAAACATAGGTGGGATAGCACAGACTAGCACAAAGCCTTGTATACTTTGGCACAGCCTCAATAAATTATACCTATATTACTTACCTCTAGAATACAATAATTAACTACTATAGATGAGAACAAAACCAGAATTTCTTTCTGAAATAATAAAGGTGACTGGTTATATAATGATTGAATCAAATGAAATATTAAAACTTAAACATTTAATCATCAACAGAAACACTACTGATATTCTACCTTAAAGTTTAAAACAGAAATGAAACTCAACAGAACAGAGATCGTGATAGCACAAAAAACCCAACACACCTTCATGAAAAGCATTGCTTTTCTAAAGTAGGTCCTTTCTTGGAAACAGAGCAGACACAGCTTCCATTTATTATTTATGGTGTCGTGGGCCCATGTCAGCTCCTGATTAATAATTAAAATTAATCTCATTAAGGCAGATTTCATTACAGGATAATTTAATTAAATTATGAATTGGCTCCCAGATGTCACCATTTGTGGCATCTTTTAAAAGATGCTACTGATGACACAGATTTACAAGGTTTTACTCCTAACCTGAAAAGCTATATTATTTAACAGATTTATTGGAATTTTTCACAAGTAAGGTACATAACCTGAAGTATAATTCAGATAAGGTGAGATAGGCACTTCCAAGAATAAACAGTTACATGTGTGTTTCTGTACAGCATGAGGAAGGATAGGAAAGTCAGCTTCAAATTTGTTAAAAAGAACATTAGCATAAGTACTTGTGAGAATCCTATGTATCAGCAGTTTAACCAACTTCTTCCTCATAGCACAAAATAGCTGAGACAGCTGCAAAAAAAAAAAAAATCAGATAGGTTTACAGAAAGTTATTTTGAATTTCCAAATTCAGTGTATCAAGACTTAAAAGATCCAGAGGAGAGAGATGAATAAAAAGAAGAAATGCCACTGGTAGCAGGAGAAGATGAACCTGGCTGTACCAAACTTCCCACTACCTTTTCCATAATGCTGTGCAAGTTTTCTCTTGCACTAAAGAGAACTAAAAAAATTCAAGTGGAATATTAGCTGCCAGTGAATAATCACTATTAGAACAGGCCAGAAAAACTGAACTAATGAGGGTGTTTCATAAGTCATAGAGCAAACAAAACAAGGAGCAGAGAGGACACCAAGTAATGACATAAAATACCGTGACAAAAAGGTTCAAAATAGTGGAAAGGCATTTCCTCTAATATTTCTCCAGTGTATAATATCTCACAGTGACAGGTTACATTCCACAAAATCTCACAGTCATTTTTAAAGACTTCAGCGTAAGGAAAAAGGAAGGAATAAAAGTACGAAGCTGGATTCTAAGAGTGCACCATGCCACAATGTGCATTTGTGGACTAAAGGTGCTATTTTTAGGCAGCTACATTCACCTAAGGCATGACCTGCAGGCTGCTTTCAATCTGCTGCACATTACCACTTTCCCAAAGCTCAGTTTAGTGTATAAAAAGCACCATGGACATTGAAGCTCAGGATCACCAAATGATCTTTGAATGTATCAGACAGAGAGAAGGCATAGCCAAAGTCCCCACTACAAGCAGTATTCTGTTCACACCAGAGGCTGTTCGAAATAAAGATGCAAGCTCTCCATCAGTATGGAAAAGCTTTAGTAGTGATTAAATAATACTTTTGATTTACATAATACAAAACCACCCAGAATACTTTGAATGTCAAAGTGCACCTCCCTTAGGTGTCCCTGACCCATTCAAACCACCCGAGCTCTGCCACAGATCTGGTGTTAACAAAGCCCTCAGTGGACGGAACATCATTGCTCCCATTTCTGTTTGGCAACAAGCAAGATAGCACTCGCTTAAGGGTGATGAATCAGGTAGTCATTTTGATCACCAGATAATCTTACTGAATATCTAGCAACTGGGTACCAAGGGCTAAATCTAGCAGAACAGAGGTAGGTATTTAGAAGGAAGTAGAATCTTAAACCTTAATTTACTTTTTGGGCTTCGCATACAATACATGGAAGAAGAAAGGCAGTACCAAAGAAGTCAGTAAGCTGTAATTGTCTTCCTGGTGGGAAATGCTGAGCAGATGAATGGGTTTGATTGTTAACCTGCTATTTACCAGTTAGATCAGTGATCCACCACTCTGTGGCTCGGCTTCTCAACTATGTGCTGCCTGGCCCAGTTAGATGCCTAGGCAAGACTGGCCTTTTTTTGTTTTTATGACTGGGAAGATGTTCACTGGGAAGTTCTCAGTATGATATGCAGAAAGAAATTTAAGATAAAAAGTGCTCAATTCCCATGTCCCAGAGAAATGAAAACACCAGGTACATAGAGTGGGACCAGAGTAGTACATGTCAACACCTATGGTTGGACTCCATGATCTTAAAGGTCTCTTCCAACCTTAATGATTGTGTGATTCTGTGATCTAAAATTGCTTTTCTCAAAATCCTTACCTATTAGATGTAATTCTTCTTGACATTATCTCTCTGCTTCTGCACAAAGCCAGGAATGTCTCGAAAAACTGAAAACTCCTATCACTTGTTTTATCTACATGGAGAATCACGGAATGGTGCATCTTTGGCATTCTTGCAAATATCACAGATTCAGCTTTGTTCCTTATACAAACTATAGAAAATTCACAACTGCTCCTCTTGTTTTGGTTTTGTGGGTTTTTGTTTAGGTTTGGTTTGGTTTGTTTCTTTTTAAGTAAATTACAACATTACTGTGTGATTTAGGAAACTGTTTTTATATATATATATATATATATATATACACACACACACATATACATGTTGTAACATCTTCTTCTCCTAGAGCTACATTTTAATTATTTTGAAGCACTGTTTTCACTTACTTTATTTAAGTTGCTTAAGAGCTCATCATTAAAAAAAAAAAATTGCAACAAGTTTAGAACAACTATAATTTAGGGGTGTGTGTGTGTGTCTATATATATATAGACACACACAGTTTAAGGGATGATTCTGTAGTATTTCCATGCATGTAAACCACAGTTTATCACAAAATTCTGTGATTTAGCAGCAGTGTTGCTTATACACATCTACGGAAAGAAACTTATTTCTTTTTCCTAATGTTTTACATGCCTCTGGTCTCTCCTCTCTACCAGAGAGGGGAGAGGGCAGGAAGAAAAGAGGGAAAGACATCTCCTTCAAAAGCTGCTTTGCTCTGCTTCCAAATCTGTGTGGGTTATCTGAAAAATTCTAGTCACAGCTAACTGGTTTATATCCTTTAAAAGGAATGTGGGCTGTGTGGATAAAAATGTACAACGACATGCTGTAATTCAAAATCTGAATATAATACAGAAGCTAAATTCTTTCATTGCTCTTTTATCTTCATCTGCGATTTCTGGGGAAACTACAGCCCCCAATAATATACCAAAAAGTAACATGTTATTTTAAAGCTATTAGGGAAAATCTCCAAAAAGCAAGTCTTTCCACTTAAAATTCTTCCTCAAGATTGCTATGGTCTTTGTAACCCATCATGTTTTGAGCAGTATAATATGTGCCTCTTTATCAAAATTAGAATTTCTTTACTGAAAAAACTACCCACAAAAAGTGGACACAAAGTCAGATATGTTCTTATTTTTGGAATTCCATGGCTGTATTCCTCTGAAAAATTAGAGGGGGAAAAAAGTCCCTTTTAACTGTTCTTCCGGTTTCAATATTTTTATTGACAATTTTATTAATAGTTTTATAGAAAAAAAACCATAACATCTAATTTTCTGGGATTTCCTCCACTGTTTACCTGGTGGTTAAAGCTGCTGCTTAGAGTCTCCAGTTTCCTACTCTGTCTACCTTTCCATACATTTCACGAGGCTGGGCTCAGTATCATGCTTCCAGTCTTTTAACTAGAATAGACACCACCGAGTACTCCTACTTTGCACCA
>NW_010166627.1:107846-120102 GCF_000695765.1 Mesitornis unicolor
ACAAAATATAATTCCAAGGGGGAAAAAAAAAGGCAAAATAAAACTGACATTCTGGGCTGACAGCAAATCCAGACATAAAAAAATAATCTGTGACTGAGCAGTTGAAAATTAAGGTGTATATTTTATATATATATATAAAATGCATAGATGAATTATTTTCTGCATCTTATTGTTGCCTTTAACATAATGTACCAGTGAGCAGATTAAATGCTATCTTTCTTCCTTTTCTTAAAGAAGCTTTAGCAAAATTCTTTTGTACTTACCAGACTACCCATCCTCTGGCTTTCCTCTGCCATAGTAGGAAAAAGAAATTAAAATGTAAAGTGTAGTTGGGTGCTCAGAGCTACGTCTTCCTATTTTCTTGAAGATTTATTGAATGTTCCCTGTGGTGATTTAACACCATCAACTTACGCTAAGCTGAGAAGACATTTTGAGGTATTATCATGGAGTTTTAAAACACAATGATGCTTACACTCCAACATAACTGCCATACAGGTAGGGGAAAATGCATTAATCCTGCTGATTTGAGCCTGCATATATCAATGGTGGATTTTGCCTACCATCTCTAGAACTGTGTACTGGTGGTTTTAGAGAGCAGTAATTAATAATTTAGTGAAGCCTACTGTTATTGTGGATCAAAATGGATGTATTAGTGTAACTGTGTATCAGAAATTATAGTCTGTTTGCTAAAATAAGGTGGAAAAGTACTGAATTTGCTTTCTTCCATGCATACCTTATTTAGTCCTGATTCCATCCACACTTGTGTTTTTCTCATGGAAAAGCCTTTTCTCTGCCAAGGAACGAGTGCAACTGAACATATGAAGAAAGCATGCGAAGACACAAAGAGTTCTAGAGAGCCCACAGCCATCCCGCCTTCATATACGTAATTGCAATTACTGCTTCTCTTGCACAGAAACCGTTTTGTACAAATAACAGAAAAAATCAAAAAGAAGAAAGATGCCACATCTTAGTAGCTAGATGCTCCACCTTAGATGCTGCACCTGAGTGGTTTCTCAGACCAGTCAGAAGAGGAAAACAGTAGCTGATGATCAGTACTTCAGGCTGCTGTATCTAAATAAATTTACTTTGTCACTCATTCTCTGTTCTTGTCTCCTTTGAGGCAAGACAGCAATGCTCACCATTGACATCAAGCAATGCTCTTACAGAACTAAGATATACAACTGTTTTCCACCAGTTTACTGCCAAAGTGGAAGGGGAAGAACAAAAAGACTGGAAAAGGAATTGCTTCTGTAATTTTGCCTGGGCTTTCAAAGCTATATTTAAAAAAGAATAGCTTATTTTACCTATGTGAGGAGCTTTCCATCTACTAAGGACATTGATTATAGTTGCTTTTTATCTACTCCCTGGAAGTAATTCTATTTTATCCTATATATAGTTATGGGAACACCACCAAAAAAATAGACTGGCTTCTCACCAATTTAATTGTGAATGACCTTCCTGAAGTTTATCAATTCAGCAAATAAGTGAAATTCTCTTAGCACAAATTATGTCCTTACAAATTGTACAAATTACCTCAATTCATCAGCAGGCCAAGAAGTTAATTGATAGTTACTAGTTTTGATGTTTCATCTTACAGGGAGAACATAGCTCAGCATCCATTGGATACAAAGTGAAACAATAACACATTTACATTTTGATGCAAGTATTTTCCCCTCAAAACACACCTTTTCTTGAATTCCTTGAGTAATAAAACAGCATTTTCATCAACAGTCTGTTACTCACTTAGCAGTGTTCTATGAAGGATATAAAAACTTTATTATTAACAAAGAGTTGGAAATATATTAGAGTGACACTGATAACCCAACGACTTAAAAATAAGGATGAATATATTTAATTTAGAATCTTTTAGTAAAATACATGTTGCCAAAAAAATGTGGCACTTTCTAAGGATGAACTTACAAAGGAATAAGCATGAAAATTTAATTCAAGAGCCACTACAGCTCTTTGAGAAGTATTTTTCCTAAAAATGTGTTTTTCAGTCAGGCTCTTTCCAACAGACATTGGTCATTTTTACAGAAGTTAGGTGAATAGGTAAGGCTTTTCCCCATTTTTTTGCTCAGCTGGGAACTTAGGCAATGCTTCTCCATTACCACAGTCTGATTCTAAAGCTACTTTAATTCTTAATGTCTTAATCATTTGTGCTTATTAAATTATTTAAAATACGCTCTGAACAACAAAGAAAAGAAGGATCTTCCTTTGCAGCTAGTGAGGCAAAGAAAAGTTCTGGTTTCACAGAACCTGTAGAGTTGAATGATCATCTGAGGAAAGAAGCCCTTGAAAGTTTTGTTTTATGACTTTTGGTTTATTTTTCTACTTACAAAAGAGAAAAATTAAAAAATTGATTAAATAGTAGCAGCAGAGGTGCCTTCTTGTTACAAATTTCTTCCTAGCAGGGAATCATTATTTTTCCTGGGTCTGTTCACTTCTGATGTCTCATGATCATCATATTTAGTACTTCTTGCACCTCAAGATGTAGGTTACAAAGTTTAGGCTACTGCTCCAGCATCATCATAGCATCAGATGCCCTGAAGTTTGTATAGAGAATCTGTATCTTCTCTACAAGTATCTTGTCATGACAAGCTGTAAAACAAGCAGCAGGTAGAAATATTATGAACAGGGTAGAATACAAAGCCCTTTCTTTGGTACTAGATACAACAGCTGCCAAAAGGTAAATGGGCAAAGGGTAAATGTAAATATGAAAAGAAAGCGTCAGTGAATGCACAGAGGCGGTAGGCAGGTGAACTGGTGATTGTGTCAAACCTTTGAACAACCTGCTTTCCACAGGGTTGGAAAGGTGTGTCCAAACTCATACACTAACAGCTGCTAAATAGGGGAAAAATATACACCATCTTACCTGCCAAAAATGTTCTTTAATGCGACTTAGCACAGAGATGGTACTGTTTAAGAAGCAAGTACTATCAGCCTTCATAGAGAACATCCCATGTTATCACAGAGAATACAAGAGTCTGGGAGTGGGGTTTTGGTCACTCTTCTTTTTATATTCTTCTCTTCTACTCCCAGGCTAAGTTTCTCTCCTACGAGAATTGCTTTAGCATGTTTTATGAAATATTGAGCATTCTTCAAAAAAAAAAAACAACCAACAACCAAGCCTACAACGTTAAGATGCATCTGTCTGAGCAATGCAATAGTTAAAAAGGCTATTAACTATGCAACTGAAAGACAGTTTGGAAGAAATGGTACAACTATGAGAAGAAAATAGCCACAGAAGACCACAGAACAGCTTTAAAAAAATTTAAAAGTCAAGTAACTTTACCAAAATAAAAAGCCAAATTTTCCACCCATCCAAAGATTCTTTTTGATATATGTACTTTGTAATATTTTATTACACTGCCAAGTATAAAGAGTATTTTGTGTTTCATGAATATAGAGAAAAAACTTCTTGATTCCTGTGTGTTTTTCCTAATAAATACTCAATAGAGGCCTCAAAGGAAACACTGAAACCTACTAGAACTCTCAGAATTGACAAATAACATGCAAATTGAAGAGTTTATGTTATTTGAATAACCTCCCAAAACTAGACACCAAACAAATCTTGAAATGTATTTGGATTTTAAGTATATACAACTACTTAGGTGCAGTAAATACAGTAAAATTTGTGATTTTGTAATTTGTGATCTTTTTTTTCTTACTAGAAAGGCAACAACACTAAATCAGCAACACATTATTACTATACATTATAGAAATTATCAAAGGTGAAATCAAACATATTGCAGCTGTAACACTTCCAAAAGAGAACAGGAATTTGGATCTGGGCCAAAGAACACACTTTAGGCAGTCGATCACGTGATCTTCGAAATAACTAAATTAATTTTGATGGAAAAATAAAAACTAAACCCCACCAAATATCAAAACCGAAGGGTACAAAAGTGATGTCCAGATTGAGAAGCAGGCTTTTTTAAATTTCATTAACAGCTACCATGACATCTAGCTTTCAAACATAAAATGCAAATATACTTTCTATCAATTACAGTCATATTATCATATATATAATGTACCATAAATATAAAGCCTGATTCAGCTCATAGATGAATGTATCTAATCAAAACCTGAAATCATCTAGACCAGTAGGAGACTTCCGGAAAGCAGAAATAAACTAGTTCATCTTCTAATATCCACCCCCAGAACATCCCAGGTGGGAGAGTACAGCCCACATGCCAGTTATTCTTACAGGCCCTAATTCAGAAAAGCATACCTATTCAGGAAAGCACTTAATTAAACACATGCTTATATGCTTTTCTGAATAGGGTCCATGATGCCATAAGAAATGGGTATAACAGACATAAAACGCAGGAGTAAAAGTAACTGAGAACCTAGCAGCATAGCATAAGCTTTTACTTATGTACGGCTGTATTTTTAAGATGCGCTGCTTAAACTTAGCACTACTAATCATATCCAACTATGAAACTGTATGGCCAAAAGAAGACCAGAGTATAACTGTGCCCAGGACCCATTCAATGTCTTACATGCTTACTCCATTATAAAAAGTACTGCAAAAGGTGTAGAGTTAGAGTCAGCAAAAGCAGAAAGCAGGGAAGGATGCTACCGTTCACCATGCACAGGAAAGATAACTTCAAGAAGGCCATTCCTCTTCTTTCACTAGCAGCAGTCCAGAGCAAAAATTTTGTATTTTCCTTTCCATTCAATGCTGTTCCCTATGACAAATCTGAAGCTGAAAAAGAAGGTGGCCAGCAGCAAGTAAGGCTGACAAGTGTCTGCTTTGTGCAAAGCCAAAAGCTGACTGAGGGCACATGGGCCAGATAGATTAAGAGTCAGCAAGGTCTGAAAAATGCTGAGTTTTGATATGCTGTCATATCTGGATTCGATTATCAGTCTACAGGAAAACTCTAAGTTTGCACTGGAGAAAATCAAGTCTAAGAATGGTAATTATGCATATGTATAGGAATACCAGACCCCTTATTTAGTTTCAAATAACTGTTTTGCTAAAAAACGTGACTTTTTTCACCTAGTTCATGTTGATTTTCTATCACTTAAATATAATATTAAGCTAAATAAAAGTATGTAATAACAGAACCATTCAGAACATTACATTGAGAACCACAAAGTTTAAGAATAATCTGCTGCCCATAAGATCTTTGATCAAAGAGATAAAGGCTAGATTTGTAATCTCCCACAATGCAAGATAACCATCATTTTAATAAAGGAATATAAAATATAAAGCCGCAGTTTCATTCATTGGAAACTATTCTTAACACCAAAAATCAGCAGAAGCTTTATTAAATATTAAAATATTAAAATATTAAAATTTTTAAATATTAAAACTTTGGATTTAACAAACCAGAAGCTACATGAACTCTTACAATATTGCCAACATATTTTGCAATCAGCCAATCTGTCAAATGCAGAGCTTTTTGCGCAATTCAATTATAGAGTTATTAAATGTAGCTCTGTGAAATAACCTTGTAAGCTAAAATAGCCAGGCTAATGAGATTTTATTTTCTACTTACACTTACTAAAACAGAACGTCATGCAATTAAACCAAAGGAATAGTTTTCAAATGGGCAGTATTCACAAACTGAGAACCCACTGGTCAACCCAACTCTGTGTAATGGAAAGGTGTGTATGAACTGAGTGTACTAACAAGGCTGCAGCGGCATTTCAGGAAGGAAAGCAAGGTTCTTTTCAAGTTGCATCAGCATGACAAATAAGTAGGACACAAATAGCAAAGGCTTGTGAATTCTACGTACCCATTAATGCATTGCTACCATAGTCTGACTTAGGCTTTATTTTCCATCATGCAACAATCATTGAAGGATCTCTAAACCAACCCGTATCACATAACAAACCCATGCAATTACACAGACATTTCTTTACTGTGTGCTTTTAGTATGCCAAATAAGGATGCAAGAGTTCCTGTTCTTCAAGTCAGAAGTTAAAATACTCTGTCATGGGTTGTTTCTTTCTGCAGCTCTCAAAACCCATCGTTTCCTATAGTCATACTAATCACAAATACCCTAAAGAAATAGCTGGGTTGGATCTTCATTTTTCTTCACAAAGCTCTATAACTCATTCTTTGTATCAATTTCTTTTCATAGCAAATATGCATTCATAGCTGGAATTTACAGATACGTGCTGGGCACCCACACATCGTTACAACCCAACCATGATCAAATCTCAGAAAATTTTCCAGATTTTCTCTCATCCTTAGACTAAATTTGCAAGTGACAAACATTTCCAGTATGAACTACAAAACACTAGTACATAAAGTGCACACATCTACATGATACAGTGGAGGGCCTGTAGGCTTTGTGTTTAAACTGATTCATTTAAAAAAAAATCTTCACACAATTTCCACTAAATTTTATACATTAAAATACACTGACAGCAAGCATGAAAAGTGTTTTTCTTCATATAATAAGGGGAGTTTTTAATCCTCAAACCAGCTCTTCCCTTGCATACAAGCAAACAATGTTAAGTTACATGTAAATGAAGCAGACCACTCCAAGCAAGGGCAAGATCTGCTGTAAAACTGTGGTGGTCCTAATTTTAATCTATGATTTCTCTCTTTTAAAGAAAGTTTGCAGATTACTGAAGTCCCAGGGAAGCAATAACTCCTAAGCCAGAAGGTAATACTGGTCTCAGGCACTTAGTCTGCTATTCAATATATACAGTAATAACATTTTAATAAAGATGACTACAACTACTCAAAAAAGTCTAGTGTCACATGAGTGGGGAGGTCTTGAACTGATGGTAGAAAATGGTATATAATATTTCTTTCTAAAACCACACAATCATTTCAGCTTGTATATACTCCATAATAAATAGGATAGTTTTAAATTCTAGAAGTTTAATGATTTAAAATGTACAATACTATATTAGGCAGTGTAAAATAGTTCGTAATATATGGCCAATTATATACGTCATGAAAATCACTGTAGTCACAACTAGAAGGCTTCTGCTGGCATAACAGCAGTTACGTTTCCCACTTAATACACATTTTCTGCTAACTATAAATGTTTATTTTAATCATATTAAATACATGTAAAGACTTAGTCATTTATCCATAGTTTTAAAAAGAGGGGACTGTATGTTTGAATAAAATGTAACTCTTTAGAGTAAATGTTGTCAAAATTCAAGGACTTGATTCTTTATAAGGGCAGAAAGTGGATGTCATGATCTACTGGAATTATACTATAAATCTCTTGGTAGTAAGACAAATGTTGGATGTTTTTCAAAATGTGTTGACTAGAGACAGGATCCAGGATATGCAGGCGTTCAATAAGAATACTAATGAACCTTGGACTGCTATTCATCATAAACTAGATTCTGGAAAAATTTTTGCCTTCTCCCAAAAGATTTACTCAAATATATTTCAAAGAAAGTGAGTTTGCACTGAATGAAATAAAAATAAAAAAATAATAATAAAAAACCCACAAAAAAACCCATAAAATTCCTACTAGACCAAATGCATTGCTAAAGAAATTCACATCTTTCTTCTACATATATTACTTTATTTTTTTATCTTAAAATAGATGGAGATAGAAGGATGGGTGGCTGGAGTAGACACAATATTTCTCAAGCTTTCTTATTATATCATCTACAACAGAAAACTTTAATGCTACTTGTGCTATGGTGATTTACATTTCCCTGCACCGAAAAGGCACATCTCTTTTGTTACGTATCACTCGTACAGGTACTGGGTAGAGCCATTAAGATGCCATTAAAATAATGTGTAATCGATAGCTTTCTTCAAGCAACCAGGAGAAGTACAACAAGCACAAAAATAGTGAAGGATGGTTGCAAGGCCACATGGCATCTAACAAGTTATGTAACCTTTCAGTGAAAGTGCCAAATACTGCACTCTGAACAATATCTTTATTACACTTTACTATACTTTTAGTATTCCCTTTTTATTAATGCATAATAGTCTTGTCAGCTCTAGAAGTGAGAATGATTTATTTCATAATTTTCTTTCCATTTGGAAAGCAGCTACACTTTATTTCTAAGATGAATCTTTTCTCCATTTCCCCCCTTTAAGCTGACATCATTAAGTTTACAACTTATGGGGCATTATAACCTCACAGTATGTACAATATGATGTCAAATGGGAAGCTCTGGGAATAAAGCCAAGTTCCAATGGAGCTTATGGATATCAAACTCACAAGCATAGCTGAATTTGGCCTTGGGTATTTCATTCATTGTTTTTCTCTTATTTAAATGGAGTCATTTGCTTCTAGAAAGGCAGAAAAGTCACACATGCAACCTTACCAGGTGACAGTAAGACCAAGATATGAAACACGATGGAAGAAACATGGTTTTGGTCTTCACATAACAGTAACCTCTTTATGCAACCAAATGCAAAGGCCTCACCTCAGAAGCCAGTAGTCATAACAGAGGCAAGATTCCTCCATAGATCTTCATCACCCTCATAAACATCTTACTCTTATGAACAGATCTACACACAAAATTGTGGTGCTTGCCCTGTACTGTGGCATCTGCTAAAGATCATTTTCCAAACTCAGATTCCAAGGGAAATAAACTATTTACACTTCCCTGAGAGAGAAGATTCTAATAAACTACAAGAAGGCATATTAAAAAATAAAAAGAGCAGTTGGAGATATTCCCTTCACAGTCTAGTATGTCTGCATCCCTAATGAGCTTCAAGACTTTGATAATGGTCTGATTGTCTGAGATATTTTTTTTTTAACATTAAGCTCAAAAACCACTATTGAGCAGCAGCAGAATAGCAGAGAGTGATTCTACCAGCAGTAAAGGATGTGTGAATACTGGGAACAGACCAGGTTAGCTACAAACATTAAAGAATGTTCCATGTTGCCTCCCCTAGACAATGTTTATTTAATTTTTCAAGTAGTACTCAGTCATGGCACTCAGATGTTTTGTTACAGCAGCATCACTGAAAAGTATAGAACATGAGAAGAATACACAATTGCTTAGTGAAACCAACAGCCAAGGAGCTGTGTCTGAATATTTTGACTGTGTTACTCACCCCAGCAGGTAGCCATGATGCTTTTCACATTTCTACATTACTGTATATACTTTGTCAAAGTATCTTCACAGTCATCATTTGCAAATTTGGTTACTCTTTTTCCCCAAAGATTCTATTTTCCATCTTTTCCTCTCTTTCAGCAGTAAAAATTCGCAAGAAAATCACCCATGACCTACGTATTCCTATGTGTACTCTCCATTGAAAATTTCCTCAGGGAAAATGTAAACTTTTCAAAAGAACTAGGCTAGGTATTACAGATGGTATGAGTAGTATACAATTTAAAAATAGAGGAAATGGTTCAACTTTCACCTACGTAACTTAGCCATGTTCTATGTCTGAATGTAATTCATGAAGAAACAACATTCTGTCTCAACAGTACACTGTACAGAATATTTGTCATGCACAAATAGGAGTATGGACAATGCTTTACACACCTCCTGTATGTTGAGAAAAATAATCCACATGAAACTGTCAATGTCAGTGCTGTCATTCTGCACTTCAGACATTGTTGCTGATCTATTCACTGCAATCCTTCTTTTCAGAGGAATTAACATGTGCCCATGCTGCTAGAGCCTTGCTACTAAAGAAAAGGTGAGGAGAAGGTACAGCAATTCAAAGTTGTCATAGTTGAAATACTATGAAATGTAAAATAAATAATTTACTGAAATGTAAAATTAACAACCTTGTTGATGCTTTCCATTTTAGCTAGATGCTACAGGACAGCCTTGCCTAGAAATAATTTTTAAATTACAGTGATTAAGCAGTGATGGCTTCAGTTAAACCCTGCCAGTCCAGGGCACCAGGTAACTGGTGCTGCATAGACATAGAAAGGAAACTATGCAGATCATGCGCAGCCAAAACTCACAAATTGAGTATTTCAATAGCTTAAGACACTACGCATATAAGAAAAACAAACTTTACTGTATTTTCTTCCTCTCACTACCAAGGGAATGGCTCAACTGGAAGAAGACAAAGTCTGCAGGAAGAGTACTGGCTACTACTAATGGCAATGAAGCTTCAAACTCCAAAAAGGGAAGTGTCAATTTCCATAGAATAATAAAGGGGATATTTCCAGTGGGTTTTATCACCTGTGTCAGTTTGTTCTTCCTTTCTTTCTTTTTTTTTCCCCCCTTTTCCAGAGTTTTATGGTGTACTCATTATAGATAATGTCTTTAAAAGTACACCCTTGGCTAGATTGTGAATGTTGATATTTTCTCCCATCTTTTTCTGAAACTATGCTAGCAACAAGTATTATTTTTGAACATTGTGAAGTACTCAGCTGAAAATTTCAGCTGCTTTGAAATACTGCATCATTCCTGGTTAGGCATCGCATCCTGTATTCACTACAGGCCTCAAGAGTGTCCCTTGAGATGGCTGGAAATTGGACGACAGCTCCCGCTCTAAGGACATGCCAGATGGGTTTCTGTAACTGGTGATTTTAAAGAAGCCACACTCCAGCCCTTTTACAACCAGCTTCCTTTCCAATGCACATCATGTTAAGTGAACCCAGAGAGCAAAGAACAAAGCACTGGTCCTGGGATAATTACAGTTATTTGTTAGCTCCAGACTCTTACAGGTAAACTGGATGAATTTCTCAGCATGATTTGCAGATCCACAGTCAGGTGATAGTCACAGCACTGAGTATTATTGCAAGAGCACTTATAAATGGAAGTACACTTAGACATAAAATATTACAGAGGTCTTTCTGATGTACAGTAGGCTCTTCATAAGCATGAGAAGTTCATTCATCAGTGAAGGAATATGCAGTACAAGCTCGTTGATCATTATAGTCTGCTTTTTATCATTATGTATTTTAGCATGCAGACTACTCCAAGGTTTCTTTGTCTAACAAAACATACAATTTCCCATGCACCACAGAAGATGAAAGTAGCAATGAGTATGATCTAAACACACCTCTTTTTCTCCTGTCTTTTGAAAGTGCTCACATAAGCCATTTGCTGAGTAGCTCTGCCTGACACCTTACTGATAAGCCTTCTGCAGTTGGTGAATTTTAGTTGCATGACACAGATATAATTATGTTGGTATCAGGCTCTATAAATGCATTCAATTTTAGACATAAAAAAGAAACATCAACAGATTAACTGTAGCTGCATAGCTACAGAATGTGTAAAATGCACACAGCGTTCCCTCTTGCTCTCTGCTGTACTTCCCTGAGAATGGAGACTTCTGTGTCCATTGCAGTGAAGACTGAGTTAAACTGATTTCTGAAATAAGTGCGATTAAAAGCATCCTGGAACAGCTCATGGTGACTAGCAGCTAAGCAAGTGGAGCTCAGATGCCCAGAATGGATCAAGGTACCTCAAGGCCAATAGCTGCCAGGCTGATTAAATAAATACCATTAATAGTGGTTGATGTAAAATACAGGATAATGAGATAACTCATTTGGTTAAGGATAGAATACACTATTCCCTCTGATTGTAAAATCCACTGAAAATATGAAAATACTCCTCAGATCTACTTGTAGAATTATTTTAATTTCATTGTTTCAAAAATTGTCATGCTATCAGGCTGACTTAATATCTAAAATAAAAACAAGCTAAAAAAGACAAGAGGCAATAACAGCCCATTCCACTCAAGCAAACGCCTGTACTGCAGGGAAGCAACATGCTGCAGTCAAGGCACAGACTACTGGAAGAGTTTTAACCATACAGGAAGAATATTTCAATAAGTAGGAAAAAGAGCAAGTAGAGGTTTTTCTTTCTAACTGCCCAAGAGCCACTATGAGGATCACCATTTAGTGAACAAGTTCTTTCTCACAAATAATCCTACCTAGGCTCATAAATACACAAATCTTATTTACTCAATCAGTAAAAAGAATTCCTAAAATTGGTTTAAGCACACATTACTCACTGCTGATTTCTGAACTACAACCATAATTTGACTTTTATACAGAAGGATTTTAGTAGCTATACTGCAGTGTCCAGCAACATGAGGTTCGCAAGAGATGGGTGTTTAATATGTAAACCTCAAATATGTTCAGGCATCAACCCAACACTTTTCAGTACAAAGCCATGAGAAGTCCCACAGGGAAGGTGACTGCAAGACAAACTGAAACACGAAAACCTGTGTTAATTTTTTAACAACATTGCTAACTGAAATAAGGAAACTCTTCATTTCAGAAATATGTGAGGTTTGCTTTAGCTCCTTCCCTTGTATACTTTGACTGAATCACACAAACAGAAGTTTCATGTGGCTCAGAACAAAAGACTAAAATTTTAAAGCTGAACA
>NW_010166627.1:120133-122779 GCF_000695765.1 Mesitornis unicolor
AGTAAGAAATGACTAAGGATTTGCACTATAAAAGATTTTTTTCATTACAGAAATCCCATTAGTCACTGCTTTCACTGGAAAAAAAAATTTTGGGAAGCAAACAGGTAATCAGCAAATTAGGGTCAAATAAGGAAATCAGGGTCAAGTAACATTAATTCCTCTATATTTAATCTAAGATTCGGAGTTAAAACTTCAGCTCTGTATTTCCTTATCAAATTATACCATATATGCCTCGAAAAGTCTGTGTCCAGAGTTTTCCAGAACAGAGGGGCTGAAGTTAGGAGGCAGAGCAAGAGAAGGAACCCAAGAAGCATTAAGGTTCAAAATGCACCTTTCTTCCAGCTCCTCTGCATCAGAGACACTCTCGAAGCATTGCCTGTGTACCTTACCTGGCAGATCAGACGTAGAGCCAAGAGCATACTGAAAACTGGTGAGAACACCTACCTACCTTCACCTGACCTTAGGAAAGATTAGAGGTAGGTTCCCTGAAGGATCCCAAGGACACAAATGCTCTGTTTAGTCCTCATTTTGAAATCTCTTTTGCAGCAGATTATCTTCCTTCAGATGCTACTCAATTCTAAATTCAGCAGATGTTTTCTCATGGAAAAAAGTAAATCTCCCCATATATTCTCCATTAGCATTAAAAAATATGTCAGCTGGCACTGGAAACTTATAAAGTATCTTATACACTTCTTTCAGAAATTGGTCAGAAAGGCCACACAGCATGTTGAGTGCACTAAAAGTATTACATTGGTAATACATATATAATACCATAATATGTTGGGCCTTGTTACACTGCTACTTTTATTCCTTTTAAACAGAAAAAGAAATACTGTAACATTGCTATTTACTGTAAAGCTTTGGGTTTTTTCAGTGCATACCAATGACAATTCATGCCATAAATTCATAAGAACAGCTGATCACAAGATTTTTCAGATCTCAGTATACAGCTTTTTCTTTTGCTACAGGAAAGCACATTACACTTTTCAGATTAGAATTTGTATTAATCTTGAACACAGAAAGAAATGTCCTCGCTGCCTGTTGTCCAGATACAGCTCTGTTATCTACTGGTGTCAGCAAAAGAACATACTTGCAGCAACTAGCAAGTTCTACTGCATTTGAGACTTTAGCTTTTCTAAAGGCATTTGTGCAAACCACTAGACCTTTTCTTCCCTCTTTTTTCATTTTTTTAAATCTTTTTTTTATTTTATTTTGCTTTAGGAACCTGTAAGATGGGGAAAAACTCTTGACTCCACTGAAACACAAAAAATTTACAATAGGTGGCCTAGGCTTTCCAGGGTAAAAAATTTTCTGTAAAAACCCTTCCATTTCAGGTACAGGTTCTTAAACACTACAGGACAATAGATCTTTTCAGAATATTTCTCAACCTTGTTGTTAGTTGGCAACTGACAAACACTCAGCTTCTTTGTGGCTCCGTTCAACAGCATTCTGGTCTGGTTTTACCCTATACATCACAAAACCAGTGTTAGGATGCAGTTAACATATACAGACAAAGAAAGAGAGAGATAGGATAAACTAGGTCTGTTGCCACATTTAAGAAAGGGCTTGTTCAGTCAGCTCTAGTCTTGGCTGAAATAAACTTAGTTTCTGCCCTAGAAGTTGCCCTTAACATTCCAACACAAAACTCTGGTTTCTCAGCTGCAATGCTGGGTCAGTTGACATCTTGGACTAAAGCAAGCACAACCACTGCTGAAGTCCCAGTACTCGCACACTGCAAAGCACACTACAGCAACAATGTTCTCATCTGTCATAAGGTGTTGTTTTTAGAAGCATGGAGAATGAATGAATCTTAAAACAAATTATTTTACTAATTAATAAGTAATAAAATAAGCAACACAAGTTTTGCATTGTTTCTTCAATGAGATCCTCTGGGACAATTTCTACCTCAAGTTATATTATGGCAAAACTATTTCCATTCACTATCACCGTAACTTTTCAACACTTTTAACTTTTCCTCCTTTAAGTTTCTAGATATTTAACCTAATATAGAAGAGGACAAGGTATGTGACTGTGGTTTAGTGGGTCTGCATGTGCTCAATGTGTTTAAGACATACTTTATAAAATATTAAATATGAAATTAGATTCTTCATCTAGTGTCATTTTATTATTTTAAAATATAACCCTTCACCCTGCCACTCTTCTCTTATTTAATAGGAGTTGACTTGCAAATTAACCACTCAAATACAGAGGTAGAGCTCAGAGAAAAGTTACTACAGAGAGAAGAAAGAAAACATGACCATTATATGATGCCGAACAAATATTAGTCATAGCCTCAAACCATTCACAAGTATTTGCTAATAAAATATTTCTGAAATTATTGCTTTTATTTTGTACTGTATTTTCAATGCTTTTCCAGGAAAGTTAGACACATGCCTAACTGAAAGCACATGAGAAATCTCATTGATTTCAGTGGGCTTAGTCACATCTCTTTAGTCCCACACGTTCTTCAGCATACTGCTGCATCTGAACTTTCTACCATAATCAAATGAGAACAACCTAAATATATCACAGAATCACAGAATCACAGAACGTTAGGGATTGAAAGGGACCTCAAAAGATCATCTAGTCCAATCCCCCTGCCGTAGCAGGGGTTGGTAGATGAGGTTGCACAGGAAGGCGTCCAGG
>NW_010166628.1:0-2262 GCF_000695765.1 Mesitornis unicolor
CAGTGCTGGCTTCTGGGCTTTGCTTCTGGGCTCCGCGGCTCTGCCTCCCATGGCGAGGCAGACCCTTCTGTTCCCTCTGGGGAAAGTCAGGTAAAAGTGAGTAGAGAAATGAAGAGACAGGAGATGAAGGGGACCTTATGCAAGAGCAGAGAGCAGGAAAAGTAAAGGAAGAAAAATGGGGCTGCAGAAAACAGAGAAGGGTTGTAAAAAAGTGGCCCAGCATGGGGTGGGGCAGCCCATGCAGAAATAGAGAGCAGAAAGAGTTGAAAGCTGTGGGTAACACTACTGAAACTGTTCCTCTCCAAATGGTGTGGAAACTGCACCTGGAGGGACCTTCTTATTCCTCCCTCTTGCAGAATCTCTCTGCTGCCCGCGGGGTGGCTCAGCCTCTCTCTGCCCTGCTCCGGTGGAGATGCTGCAAGCAGGAAAGGCCGCTGCCGTTCCCACCGCCAGCTGCCACCAAGGCCTGACTGACTCGCGGAAAGAAGACTCCACAGCCTGTGAGGCTGTGAAGTAGGTACGTTTATTCAGCACACAGGTGCACGGGGGATCTCCCCACCACAAACCTATAAGCTATAATTTTGTTTGTAAGTGCTACAATTCTCTCTCTCATTACCTCCTGCTCCTGGCAGCCATCCCCGGCTCAGAGATCTCCTGCTTCCCAAGCTGTGTGCCATGGCCCTGGAGGCCTCCCTCCTTCTGCCGGCCAGGATCACCTCGGAGCAGAAAGGGAGCAGTAAGCACTCCCGTTCCTGTTCACTTGTGCCGCACTGTTACTGCTTGCCCTCACATGTACAGCCTTCTGCAGCTGAAGAATGAAATTATTTTAAAAAATAAAAAAAAACCCCAAACCTCAACAACCTCCTATTTTGTCATCAATACCTTCTTATAAGCAAATACAGTCCTTTTATCTTCATTGAGAAACAGAAGGAAAACTGAAGCTCTCGCCCCTTTCTAAGCACCCCATTGCTTTTCTGTTAGTTCTTCCTTTTTACCCTCAGCCGCTCCTCAGAGGACTTGTGCGCCAGACCCCTCACCAGCCTCTGGCTTCAAAACATACCCAGTTTCATATTCTGACTTCCTTTCCCCCTCAAAGAGCCCTTCCTGCCAGAGGTGAGCTCTTCTGCTGCTTTCCAGCTGGAAAATAACCTGCGGGAACCACATCCAAACAGATGTTAGAATTTAAACCAACTTTATTCCTCGGTAGTTTTATCTTAAAGGATGACTCCAGAGTCATGAAAGAACATGGAAAGAACTCCCATTTTCTGAAAGAAATAGTTGTTTCCCCAGTGCTGAGGCAGCAGTGCAGGGGGATTAATTTTAACCTCAAAAATGCAGCTAGTCCCATTAAAGCAGTCTGAGCTTTCTTACACACTGGTAACAGAGAACACTGCAAAGTACTTGCTGAATCCAGGCCTCATGCACAATTGCTATGAGAGTTACAGAGTGTAAGAAAATAGGAACAAGAGAAAGGAATTGTGCTTCTGGTTTTTATCAATTTAGTTGCTATTTAGATTTTCTGACCAGCTGCTGGTGAGCCACCACTGAACATGGTCCACACAACAGAATCCAGGTTAAAACCACCCAATATCCTTCCACTGAATGCACAGTTATCCTTGTACTTCAGTGCTCCCTGAGCATTACCGGGGAGTCAGACAGCAAAACAGAGAACCCCTTAAATGCTGCTGCAAAGAGAAACGTGGTAAAGGTGGTTTCTGTGTCTATGCTTGATACCAAGTCGTGCTGGGCTCATGTTGCAGTACAGGAGCTGGTGTTAGGAAGAGCATTTTGACTTAGAGGGGGCATTTCGTTTCAGGGCAAGCTGTCCAAGAACGTTTTCATATTTCCATCAAGTGGAAATTTCCATTTCAAACAAGTTAGAAAAACCTCAGTCTGATGCTTTTATGCCAGGTTTAAGCATAAATGTTAGAATATACAATACTACATAAAACTTTCGGCATACTAATTATTTTCATCAGCATTCAGACAGAATTGTCATGCTAAATGTAGCCTTTTTCCCCATACTGACCCAACCAGACTGAATCAGTGTTTTATTATAATATTTAAAAATAATTAATAATATTCCATTGCCCTCCGCAGTACCTTTCTTGCCAGCAGAACATTCTTGTCACTGCCAACACAACACTCTGTGTCAGTCCTTGACAAACAAGAACTGATTGCTGAAGCCAGTTTTTCTCTGAGAACAAGGACCACCTTGTCACTGACAACAGACACCACAGAATCACAGAATATCAGGAGTTG
>NW_010166629.1:0-542 GCF_000695765.1 Mesitornis unicolor
CCTTGGACCAGCCAAGAAGGACAACCCCATCCTGGGGTGTATATGGGGTGTATATGAGGTGTATTGGGGTGTATATAAGGTGTACATGGGGTATATAAGGGGTATATTGGGGTGGATATGGGGTGTATAGGAGTATATTGGGGTACATAAGGGATGTGGTAGGATATATGTGGGTATATAAGAAGTTTATATAAGGGATATATGGGGTATATGGGGTATATAAGGGGTATATTGGGGTGTATATGGGGTATATTGGGGTGTGTATGGGGGTGTGTGAGAATTGGGGTGGTTGTAGGGCAGAGAGGTTCTCCTCCCCTCTGCTCTGCCCTGCTCAGACCCCATCTCCAATATTGGGTCCAGCTCTGGGCCCTCAGCTCAAGGACAGGAACTGCTCAGAAGAGCCCAGCAGGGCCACAGAGATGAGGTGTGGATCCGGCAGCCATGGTCACACAGTGGCCTTGCCGTGTTTCCTCACCGTACGAGCGCTATCACTGGGAGCAGTGAACCCTGGGGAGCATCTCCTGCTGAGGAGCGGCTGAGGG
>NW_010166629.1:591-904 GCF_000695765.1 Mesitornis unicolor
TCCGTTTGGGAAGGAGGAGGAAGGAGGAAGGAGCCAGGCTCTGCTCTGGGATGGCCCAGGCTGGGGAGGGGTTTTGGGGTCCCCTCCACCTCCTGATATCGGTGCCTGTGGGGTATTTGGGTGTCTAACGAGGCTCCGTGCCCCCCGCAGGTGGTGATCATGCGGGATTACCAGCACGAGAACGTGGTGGAGATGTACAACAGCTACCTGGTGGGCGACGAGCTCTGGGTGGTGATGGAGTTCCTGGAGGGCGGCGCCTTGACCGACATCGTCACCCACACGAGGTACAGCCCCCCGGAAATGCCCCCCAAAT
>NW_010166630.1:0-827 GCF_000695765.1 Mesitornis unicolor
AGACAACCAGGCACCCCTATGGACACCCAGAACCCCTATAGACACCTCTAGCCTCTGTAGGCACCCTCCCTCTAGACACCCACACCCCTAGAGACCCATATGCCCCTATAGGTGCCCATATAGCCCTGGGTGCCCCTACAGACCCCCTACCTGCCCCTATAGACACTCACACCCCCTAGAGACCCCCCTACCTGCCCCTATAGACACCCATACCCCCTATAGACACCCACACACCTTATAAACATCTACTTGGCCCTATAGACCCCCACCTGCCCCTATAGACACCCACACCCCCTATAAACATCTACCTGGACCTATAGACCCCCACCTGCCTCTACCTGGCCCTATAGACCCCCACCTGCCCCTATAGACACCCATACCCCCTATACACACCCACACACCCCTACAGCCAGCCACCCGCACCTATAGGCACCCAGAACGCCTGTGTGCCCCTACACACACCCCGTACGGCCCTATACGCAGCTACATACCCCCATAGGCACCCAGACATCCTATAGACACCCCCTATAGAACCCCTCCACACACCCAGGGCGCCTTTGGGTACCCCTATATACATCCCTATGTGGCTTTGTGTACCCCTGGGTGTTCTTATGTACCCTAAATACCCCCTATCCACAGCCTATACAGCTTTATGTACCCCTATGTATGTGTGGTGATGACCATATACACCCTATAGGGGATGTATGGGGTGTCCCTATAGGGCCTGTGTGTGTATGACCATATACACCCTATAGGGGCTGTATCGGGTGTCCCTATAGGGTCTATGTGTGTATGTCCATATACACCCTATAGGGGCTGTATGGGGT
>NW_010166631.1:0-2979 GCF_000695765.1 Mesitornis unicolor
CTTTTGAGATCCCTTCCAACTCCTAATATTCGGAGATTCTGTGATACTTCAAACGCAGTCACAGTGTCCTTGAAAGACCATTGTAAATGGTAGCACACTCATATGAAATAATGACAGCAGCACTGAAAAAACTGAAGGCATATCCTGAACTCTAGACATTGTTGCTGATGTTTCTGGTTATTTGTGGGCGTAATTGTTTTTAGAAATGCTAGAAGTTTAAATAAAATCCAACAGGAAATGGTACAAGACTTGGTGTTTTCCCACTCTTCCATGCTTAACGAGTCTTTAGTCCTTAGAGCTCTGAGGACAGTCTTCATCCCCCATCCTCTTTTTATTTTCTTCTTCCCACACATACTTCAGTTAACGTTTCTTTGTGCCAATGTATTATCCTTTTTTAGAATAATCAGTGTTATCCTTTGAGTTAAGACAGAATAAAGCAAATTACTTAAAATATAATTACTGAGTGTTTTTATACACTTGATTCCAATTAGGTGATCTCTTGGGTGTGAGGGTGTTTTTTACTAAGCTGGAGTCTTTTGGATTTGATTCTGCTTGTGAACTGTCGCTCTTGGTTAAAGTAGGATTACCAAGGTGCATAGCATTGTGACATTGTGATTTATTTACAGTTTTAGTGGATGTGAGCTAGTAACTTTAAAGAGATACTTAATGCTCATACAGAAAACTTCAATCTGCTGAATTTACTGCAACTACATTAGGTTGCTGTCTGTAATAGCTTTTATAAAAGATTATTCAAGGAATGTTTTCTGCAGTGTTTGTTCATCTTTAGTGAAGTACCCTCAGTTGAAGTGCAGTAGGAAAACATGTTGAATTTTATTTGAATAAATTGAGGAAGTCAGTTGTCCCCAGGCAAAAGCAGTTTGAACTGCTGTGATTTTTACCAATAATTCTTCTATTCTAGTAACCTGCTCTGAAGTTTATTAGACTTCACGCAACTTGTTCTGTAACTGGATGTGCTGTTTGTTGACTGACTCGCTCAGCTGGAAACAAGTAGGAGATTTCTTCATAGTTACCCAGCTGGTGGCAGCACATGTAAGATCTTTGACAAAACATTTCTGAATGGTGACTGTGTTGGTGATGTACACAGTTCTTTTTGCCACATGAAGCCATAGCTGAGCCACATGTGGACCAGACCTTGATCTTGGTGCATACAAAGAAACACTTTGCTGATTCTGCTGATTCTGCTTGGGCTCAGGAGCTGGGAAGGTGACTGAAAATCAATGGCTTTAAATCCCCATTGTTAGTTTTAGTCCTGTGAACCTTAGGCAGTGACTGTAGCCTTTTCTGTCCCTTTTTAAGTAAAAGATGGTGCCATGGTGGGGGACCCTCACCGTTACAGTTAATGTTCAGGAGCAGCCATAGCTGCTGATTGGAGCAGTGCTCTTCTCCTCCTTTCTGTGGCAGGTCCCAAGCCCTGCTGTTCTGTTATGCAGATTTTATGGTACCTGCCTTGCCTGCTTGTCTGGTTCTTGTCTTCCTCAGTGCCTCCGTGTTTGTTGCTCCTGTTGCTGCCAGTGTCTTTTCCAAGCATACCCAATGGGCGCTGCATTTCCTGTGGAAGCATCAAATCCATAACTTTATGAAATTGGGCAGCATGGTGGGTCTGACCTGCACTGTAGCTCTGCAGGAAACTGCAAAGCCTATAATGCAATCTTGTGTCATCTGATCTAAGAGATGAGGTTCCAGGCTGCAAAAAGATAATAAGCAGCACTCATTAAACATATCTTTTCCCCAAGTTTTATGCTTCTATGTTGTGTCCTTCGTTTTAGGACTTTGTGGTTTATGTGTTCATTCACCTCAATGCAGCTGTACAGCTGCAACAAGCTTGGTCATGACCACTTGAGGGTTTAAAGTGTGGTTTTCCAAATGTTAAATAGAGTAGCAGTTGAGGTAGGAAGACAGCTGATCGTAGGTAACCTGGGAAAGCTTCTCTCCTGGAGCTGGAGTTACTGGCAAATGTTCCAAAGTAAAACCATCTTCAGTTTCACTTGTCTCATGCTAGGGATAGATGTGGTGCTTGTATGCACTCAGTCCTGCCAGAGAAGGTGGGTGACCTACAGTCTGCGCTTCGTTTTCTTCCTCTTAGTTAGCTCGTTGCCTTTCAAACATTAGGATTTTACTCAAGGGTGTGGTTTTTGGTTTGGTTTGGTTTTTTACCTTTTCTTCTGCAACAGTACAGCCTGTGCAGTGATTGCTGATTCTCAGCTGGGGATAACTTTGTTTACTCCTATATTCTTAGAGGCATGATGTTGTTTACATTTTGATCTTCATTGTATTAATTTATTTAGTTGTATGTTTATTTTAAGTTTGCAACTTTGTGTGATGTTAAACATTTTTCACTTTGAAGAAGCAGAACCAGCAATTATGCCAACATGGATTTACTTGTGGCAATTGAACAGGTATGTAGAGCCTGCTGAAAAAGGAAGGATGACATGGAGAAAGAAGATGAAACTTTCTTCTTTCCCAGCCAGCTAAAAGCCAGCTGTTAAGTAAGGATAGTGTGTGATCCACTACATAAAATATGCTTTTATTTATGGAAAAGAATAGTATGTATTGCAAGTCTGGCAGGAACATATTTCTCAAATACTACTACCTGTTAAAAATGTAAATATTTCCCCTGTAAATCATACTACTCTTATAATTCAGGTAGAGAAAAGGAGACTTTTTATATGAGAAATTATTACTATTTTTTTTCTGTGCCCTCTTTTGTTATTGTTCTTTTTAACTAGAGGTAGAGCATCCACCGACTAGAAGTAGAACCACCGTTTGGCTTAGTAAAAGTAAACATGAGCTGGCTCTTAAATAGTTTTCTCTGTAGGAATTCAGGTTAGGTCTTAATTGTTTCTCTGGCTCATCATTAACTGTGTCTGAGCTGTTCCTGAGCACATGACTGGTCTGAGAATGGCCGAGGAGCTTTCATCAGCGAATAGTTACGTATTATAAGATCTAGATCAGGAATGC
>NW_010166631.1:3010-11362 GCF_000695765.1 Mesitornis unicolor
AGTGAAAAGTCTTCGTACTCATACCGTATTGCTCCTTTCTAATACAAGACTCGTATTCAGGTGGAAATAGCAAGGTTCTTTTCTTTCGCATGCAAGACAACAGTTGTTTGTAGAAAATGTGTTTTACTTGCGTGGTAGCGTGCACTCTGCTTTCTGCGCTGCCCAGTTCCCAAGGGGGACTTCCCTTCTGTGGTGGCTTATTGCCAGCCCATGGGTCGCAAGGTGCTGTTCCTGCAGGGTCACAGTATGAGCCCTGAAAGAGCTGTTGATCTTCGTTATATGCAAACTTTTACCCTGATCTTGAGCGTAGAAGGGGCTGCAGGGGTTGGTGTGCCTCTGACAGAGGCTGTCACCATATCATGACTTTGGTGAAGAATGTCTGCGTGCACATGGTGTGTGCCTTTCTGCAGCTCCTGAGCAAAGTCCAGCAGCTCGCTGTACGCACCCATGAAACCTGAGCTAAAGTTTCAGACTTTGCACTGAAATGGGTCAAAATCATGCACAAGATCCAGTCGGGCTCTGTTACGGGATTGGTAATACCCAGAAGGGCAGCAGGGACCTCTGGTAGTTGTATTACTCCTGCCTTTTAGAGCTCCTTTAGAAGTTGAAAGGATCGGGAAGTGGGGAAAGGAAAACCATAAAGGGTGAGGTAACCTTGGAACCCATCAAAACTGTGCTCTGATCTTTGGTCCCTGACTGTTACCAGTGTGTTTGCAGCACAGAGCTAGGAGTTGGGCCTAAGCATTTGGCTCTCCAGGACTCTTGAGCACTGCTGAGGAGAGTTGAGAGGTACCAAAGCAGCTACCAGGTGCTTTGATATGCGAGCCTGATCTCCCTGCACAGGGGTGAAAAGCTGATTAAACAAGGGAGTCGCTGCTATTATAAATACAACTATCAGCAGCGAAGCTAGGAACTTGGAGACCTCTGTTTTATGAAAAGCAATCCCAGATTTTCAGCAGTTTTGCTTTTCCCTCTTCAGTGCCAAGACTCTTTTCTTCCCAAATGGGGCAGTGGAAGGACCCAGCAGAGGTGTCTCCACAGGCTGGCTGACCTTCGGGAGGAGAGGCTAAGGCTACTCTCCTTTTTCCTTGAGGCAAGTAAGGGATATTGACTTTTATCTAAGAAGATTTGAAGCCGGTTCTTGTTTTGAATCAAATTCTGTAAGATCTCCGCTTGTATGCGTGAGGGAGTAAGACACTTTACCTCTGTGATCCAGGTTTCAAAGTTTGTTTCAAAGTTTGTTTATATCAGTAAAACTGTACAAATTCATGAGTCTGGACAAACATCAGTGGCTTTGTGATTATATTTAACTATTGTATCAAATGTCCAAATGACTAGTAGCTACAGTAAGAAGTCTGTAAAAGCACAAACAAAAAGCCCAAAACAAACAACAACAAAAAAACCAGAAAACCCAAGCCAAACCGAAAGAATTGTAAGACTGTAAAGAAAGGTACTTTTTAGCCTGTATATACTCCAACATGTTTATATTAATGTGAAGGCATTCAAAAGATGGATTTCTTAACTCATCAGCTTGCAGGTAGGTACTGTAAATCAAGATTTCAGGAAGGTCAGCTTCTCCACTTCCTGTGTTATACTGGTCCTACCAACTTGTCTTCATAAAAAAAACCAACATCAACTTCAGGAGTGCTGCTGAATGCTGTTGGCCAAAATTTACTTTTACTGCTCCACCTTTTTTTTCTGTTTGCTTACTTGAGTAAGCAGTGTTTCACTTTTCAGTGCAATATATTTCATGTGAACAAAAAATTGAAAAGAGAAATGCTGGGTTTTTTCTGGATAATATCTGTACTTTGAAAGGTTTATGTGGAAAATGCTAAATTACAGGAAGCCCAGAATAACTGGCTTCAGTTCAGCCCTTGTTTTGTTTGTTTGTTTCTTTCTTTATTTTATTTTTTCCCCTTGAGGTCTGAAAGCCTGTTAGCTTTGTTATTTTTATAAGTACTTACAGACTTCTAGGCACAATGTGTTTTAATTTTGTGTTGAATTCTTGAATGACAAGACCTGAACTGGGATGAACTTCCCTTTTAGGTGTGGAATTGCATAGGTGAGCATCTATGCAGTGCTGGCCTTTAATTTACCCTCAATTATCTACTTCTGTTCAGTTTTAGAAGTAGGATAAATATCTAATTATCATGGAATACAAACATTTAAAGTATAGGCTTTGTTTCGCTGAATTTTTCAAGTGAGAGCCTTTATTTAAAATGCAAACCTGCATTTTCTTTATTTGCAGTTAAATAATGCACCTCTAGGTGGCGGTAGGACACACTGGTACTTTTCCTGTCTGCAAAACAGCTGTTAACAGACCGCTTGCAGTTTGCTTTGGTTTTTTTTCTTCTCCCTGTGGAAGTATACGCAGAATGACTGAGTGCCTTGGCTCTTGGATCAGAGGGAAGTGTGTCTTTGAACTAACAAAACTTCAGGGTAATTTATATTCAGTTTTTCATCATATTAAATCTTCACACCGTTGAATTAAAAAGGTAGCACCAGACAGTTGCCTTTTTGTTTGTTTTAAAACAATGCATTATACAGAAGATAAAATAAGGTGTAATTACCCTAAGTCAGTATTTATCAGTCCGTGTGATCAGCTCCAGATGCTGAGGAGCAGCATTGAGGACTGGCCCGGCACTGGGCAGGGAAGGGCTGGCACTTGGCAGCAGGTGGCCACAGTAGGCAAAATTCAAAAATCTTCACTTACATTTTGCTGCTTTTCAGCTCAATTAAAATATATGTTGTGTGAAACCCATCTTACAGTGCTGTTCCCCACAGTAATTCTTTCAGTAGCTTGTGTCCACTCAATTTCCCCCAGAGATTTGTGCCCTGAAGTATTTTATTTTTACCTCATGCAAAACTTAGGTACTAACTTTCCCCCTTTTTTAAAAATATATATCTTCATTACCTGGGTTTGCACAGAAGGAATTTGCTATAGCAGCTGTCAACGTTGAGACTTTATGTAAAGTAATGTAGAAAATCCAGTATCATCTAATTCATTGGAGACTTGTTATGAGACAAGATTGGAATTAATTTTATTACTAGAAATGTTGTAAGGAATTCAGTTTTATCTAATTGCTTAACATAAGTCACAGGTAGCTTTTTGTAACTGAAGTTCTGTCTGTTACACATCCCTTCCATGGAAAAATACTCTTTTAAAATTATTTTCATTACTTAGAGATTACTTTTATTGCAATTTTAACTCTATTTAGGGGAAAAAATAAAGTGTGCTCTTAAAGTGACGATCCCACATCTGATCATACAGTCATATTTTTTACTGACTGTGGTATGCCAGTCTGCCTGGGGAGGGCCATAGAAACACAGGGAAGAAAAGTCCTCACTGTGGTCATGAAAAAAGAAAAGTTATTTTGCATGTGTATTCTTTCATTTTAGAAGATGTGAGGGTGTTAAGGTAAGATAAAGCACATTAGTTTTGCAGTGTGATAAACTGTATATCCTTGAAGTGTCTGTCCATTTTCCTTCTTGCTTTCTCATGTGACAGTAAAATATGTTAAGCTGAAAATAAGGCTCAGATGATGTGTCACTTTTTGCAGTTCAAAACTAATATATTTTTTGAAATACACTTAAGAATTGTGGGTGATTTTTGTCCCACATTTGAAAATGTAAGGATCTCAAAATTACCATTTAAACCTGGACACTTGATATATTTTTTCTTTTTAATGTACTGTAAGTCTATTAATGCTTTGTTGCTGTCTCTTCATTAATACACTGGTTCTGAAATACTTGTGTATGATAATGGCATGGCAATCATTCAGCTGGCTTTCCAAAATGACATATGTAAAATACAATTAAACCAGAATAAGAATTGTGCTGCCTATTTTAAAAATTAATATTAAAAAGCCCGATTTATACTTACTATAGTGAAACTATTAACTGCTCTTTAAATTGCCTGTTTCTACCTAGACACTTGAATACATGCCCATCCTTTGTAAGAAACCCTGGGCTTTGTCTTTGACTTGGCAAAATCCATTCACTCGTTGTTCTGGGTCTCCTTAAGTGGAGTCTCTGTAGTAGGTTGAAAAAATATCTGGAGTATCAGTTTCTGTCAACTTTCATGGCTTTAGAATTGTCAAGCAAAAATGCATAAAATTAAGTGGGAATTGTCTGTGCCCCATTAAAATTTCTCTTCCTCTTCACAAACAGCTGCCGAAATACAAAGAATACTGAATCAGCTTGGAACACCACAAGACACCCCTGAGTTGAGGCAACAGCTGTGAGTACTTCACATGAAAATGTTTAATTTCATTGCATTGTAAACAATCTCCTGGTAGGTGATGAGGTGGTTTTTTGTTAGGCAAAGTGCTTGATCTTACTGAGAAAAGCAAGTTTAGAGAAATACTTGAAGTTTAAATGTGGAGATGCACTTTTTAAAATTAATCTTCACTAGTTTGTAAACTAGAGTCAGCTGGTTTGCCCATATGCATTGCCTGCAGTATCGATACATCTATAAAACCTGTGCTGTATGTCAGCAAAGGGAATGTGGCAAGACCAGAAACCAATATCACTAATTAAAAAAACAAACACCTGTACCTCTCCACTCCAGTCAACTCTTCAAATCTGTCTGTATACATTTCACAAGGTAATGAATGTATTGGGGACTTTTTGTGAGATGTGATACTGGGGGAGAGAAGGGAATGTCTTTTTAGTGATGCAAGGTACAGTAAGGGATATAGAATAAATATGTATCACAGAATGTACCAGAAATGCTAAAATAGCAGAAGTGAAAGGCTCCAAGGCAGATGCTGTGCTGTAGTTCAGTCACCTGAAGGTGACCTTTCACTAATATGCTACTAGCAGAGACAGTCAGCTGCTCTCTACTTCTCTGCACAGTCTGATGAACTGGTAGGGTTTTTTCCATTAAACTCTTTTACCACATTAATTTCGGCATCATAAATGCATGTAAATGACATGTTGTGCTAACCTTGTGGTAGGGCAAGTTGGAAGTCTTTGGTGTGTTCGGTGCTGCACTGTGACTTTGAACGGTAGGAAGAGGTTTGTATTGAACCAAAGGCATCACATTCATTTGGTGTGAACAGCCAAATTGCTTTATAATAGCCTGAAACCAGGGCCCATAACACTAGCCAGGTACAATCCACAGCGTCATACTGGAAATTGTGAATAGGTGACGATCAACATGCACAGTTTATGCAATAATCAGGATCTAGGCAGAAATTCACAATTAAACAGGATAGAAACTGTTATGAAAGACACATTCCAATCCCTTTATGGTGATAATATATATGATAAGCCACCTTGAGTTTTAGTCTGTCCCTTTTTCACTTGTCTGTCACATTTGGCCTTTCCTTTCATGTTGATATGTATCTGAAAAGTAACTTGGTTATTTTAAACATTGATGTTAATTGTTTGCTAATAGCTTTCTGGATAAAGCCTTTTTTATTTACACGGGGGAGGAGGGTGCAAAAGCACAAAGAATTTGAGTTGCTCCAGGAAAAAAATGTGAAGATTGGTGAAGGAGTGTGTGATAATACCAGAAGCAAAGAGACAAAAAGACAAAAATAGCAATGCTGTTTAAGACAAGGCACATTTTATTAAGCACCATTAAAGCTATTAGTAAATAATGAAGTTCACAGCCATTGTATCATGGGGGAATATAGATATCTTTGGATAAGTTTCCCAGTAACTATCAGGAATTGACCTCTCATGGGCTGTGGTATCAGAGTGATACTCAAACCACTGTATGTTCTTCCACACAGAAAAGACATTGTCTTTTCTACGGTTACTCCGAACACAGAAATGACCAGGTGTTTCCAACTATGGATAGCCTCAAAAGGACTATGAATAGCATGTTTAGATATTTGTAATAACTAGAAACCTATTGCTGCACATTAGGAAAATAGCTTTTCTGAGAATCTGTGAAATTCAAACAAAGTAACCCAGTGGTCTCTAATGAAACTTTGCATTTGGTTTTAGGCAACAGAAGCAGCAGTACACCAACCAGCTTGCCAAAGAAACTGACAAATACATTAAAGAGTTTGGATCTTTGCCTGCAACAAGCGAACAGGTATGAAACCAAAAAGCATGGCTTGTTTGACTGTCATGTTGGCTCATGTAGAGTATTTGAGTGACTTCAGTTCAGCATGCCTATTTTTGTGCTCCTCACTAGGCTTTCAAAGTGCTGTTTAGTTAGTCAACACATTTGTACAACAAGACACTAACAACATAAGAATATTTTGTTGCAGTCCAGGCTTGTTCCAGAGTTGTTTTTATGTATCAGGAATGAAGTAGTTTGACTGAAATGGTAGGAATCAAGGCAGTGCACTGTGCCTGTGATTTTGGGTAGCTGGGTGCTTTGTAATCTGTTGCAGTGATGCTAAGTCTGGCTCTGCAGGTACTCTGACTGCCTCCAGCGTCAAGGAATTGTGTGCCAAAACCACTTGCAGGGCAGGTGGTCAGACCTGTTTACCCACTGTCCAAATAATTTGATTATGCACAGTAGGTCTCTTCTGCATCAGTCAGATGAGCACGTGCGCTATGTCTTGTCTACAGGCTTTTCCTTTAAGAGGAGTGGACAGAAGCTGTTACCAAAAGAACTTGTGCAGTCTATAAACTGCTTCTTTCCCAGGTCTGTGTAAAATCTTGTCGGGGTTAACATGTGAAGTGACTGTTGTCATTAGCACACTCCTATCTGCCATCCTATGGTTTCTTACCCTAGCAAAATCTGTTGCTTAAATAAGGGAAGATCAACAGTATCCCAGAAAACATGGATTCAGGTTATTGTCGACCAGACAACTTGTCTGGTCTGTACCAAGGAGACTTTAGCAAAATTAATTGTCCTGAAACAGTGAGTTCAAATGGCAGGCCATGATCTATGTGTGCTCATCCTGTCAAGTTGTTGTCAATGAAATGCATAAATAGCAGACTGATGAATGGCGGATTGTATTCTCTCAGAAATTTGAAAGGAATGGTTGATGTAATGTATACATTTATGGAAATACGGTGGAGGCTCAGTATTCCTCTTCTCTGCCCTACATCTTTAAAAAAAAAAAAGAAAAAAAAAAAAAGACAAAAGCCTGAAAATTTGGAACAGATATTTTTGTACCAGCTGTTAAGCACTTAAGGGGGTATGTGAACCCACTTGTGGATACAGCTCAATATGTATTTCCAGCATTTATGTAAAATACATATGAAGTGCCCTGTTCTTTTCTGCACCCTTCCCCCTTCCATTCTATCAACTTTGCATATTTTAGCATCCGCAGTATCAAAATATTTCACACTTTAACAGTAGGTTTTATAATCAACAGATAGTAAGGAAGGTAGAAATTTTCTTGTCCCTGCACATTTCTTATTTCCAGCTGTTAAATGAAAATGAATGCATTGGTTGCCTCTTTAAATTCCTTAAATTGTGCATAGTCATGTGATCCCAGAGGGAAGGAAGGTTTGTCCATGCAGTTGCAAATGGTTTTGTAGACAGCCTTCGCTTACACCTATTTAGAAAAAAAAAAAAGAGTATATGCCTTACCATTGAGCAGTCTGGAAGTGGCAGAGCCTTGAAAAGCCTGAGCTCATTTGACTTGGTAAAACTTTTTCTCCCATAGCGTCAAAGGAAAATACAGAAAGACCGTCTTGTGGGAGAGTTCACCACAGCACTAACAAATTTCCAAAGACTCCAAAGGGAAGCAGCTGAGAAAGAAAAAGACTTTGTAGCCAGAGTAAGAGCCAGCTCAAGGGTATCTGTAAGTATTGAAAAATGTGCCATTATACTCTTTTTGCAATGGTGTCGGTGGTGTTCGATGTCAAACTTGCCTCCACAATGCTACTTGCAAAAGCTCATATCTGACTCCAAATACTGCAGAACATGTGCTGTATGATTTTATAGTAAAGGCTGAATTAAGTTATAATACACCACACACACCCCAAGAATTGTTACTTTTCCTTGCCTTTGTCACACAAAGGCAAGAACTGCTATTGGGTTCATGCTGTAATCTTGCAAAAGTAAATTTTAGTATATTTTGAAATTCTTTTGCTGAACCTTTAGCTATCAATATTTTTCCTACAGGGAAGAATCACTTGCCAGATTTCTATGCATATCTTGTTAGCATATCAATTTTGCCTTTTCACTCTGTGCCAAATACACTTTGCTTTACCTGTAAATTTTACCAGGCAGTTACTGAGCTGAATGTTTTCGCTTGTATTTCAGCTTTATGCATGCACAAAGCAAAATCAGGATGAGAACATGTTAAATCATGCATCAGTTTGAAGTTGACTTACTATAAACCTTGTAATATCGACTCATTCTAGAAATGCTGACGGTGCTCCTTTCAGGACCATAATGTTTTATTTATTTTTTTTAAACACTGATCGTGT